>NW_007378585.1:0-7892 GCF_000475195.1 Diaphorina citri | reverse complement strand
ATTACAAGTACTGTCCTAAGCTTATTGACAAACTTTTACAGAAAAAGATCAAGAAAGAAAGAAAAGAAGAAAGAAAGGAAGAAAGAAAGGAAGAAAGAAAGGAAGAAAGAAAGAAAGGAAGAAAGAAAAAAGGAAAGAAGGAAAGAAAGGAAGAAAGAAAGAAAGACATCACGTGTAAGAAATTCCAAATTTCAAACAAGTAGGTAGGTAAAAGAAGTTACTTACTCAAAGGCAGATGCGAGGGGCATTCTGGCGGCTCTTGGAATGGGTGCTTGGACTCTCTTGAGGAGGGCGGCAGTGTGAGCCCTGATGTTTCGTACGTCATCATCAAAGTTCTGCGGTACAAGATGAGAAACTCGGGTTTAGAAGGGTTAAAACGAAACCCCCAGTTTATTTGAGGCCTATTGTCTTCATGTTTCTTGACAAGATAAAAAATCTTGATTTAGAAGGGTTAAAACGAGACTCTAAACTTGATTTGAGGCTCAATGTTCTTCGCTACAAGTTGAGAAATTTGGGTTTACAAGGGTTAAATTGAAGTCGAATGTTCTTTGATATGAAATGAGAAATTCTGGCAGAAAGGGGTTAACAAGTACTGTGTTGATAATTTGTATGGCCGCCTGAAAACTAATTGATTATGCAATGTGCACTGATTTATACAACTTGAATTTTTCTAATTTCTATTCAAAGCATGGCGTGGGTGTAGTAAGTATAAGTAGGGTGACTGTACCAGTAGTCGATCATTTTTCACGTTTTTAAGTTTCAATTAGCTCTGGTTCTATTCCCATGCAGCCAAAGTGATTGAGGAGTCAACTAAATGTTGAATCAATATTGATTTCTTGAATGTTCAATCAATATTATAAAAAATGCATTGAATAAATTTTGATATAATGTTGAAAGAATATTCATGTTGTTGTCGTTGTTGGATTAATTTTTCAACATTTATTCAATACGGATTCAATCTTGGCAAAATGGTGATGCTTAAAATTGCGCCATTTTGATTTTGATTATACATTATAACTATTATAAGAGAATTATAACCTACAAAAAGTACAAAATAAAAATGCGGTTGGTGTTTCAATTTCTAAATTTCTGATTTTTCATTTTCATAAGTCATAAGTGCATTTGATATGAGACCACTATATATTGAGTATGCAATGTGCAAGAAATAAAATATTAGTGGAGATGCCAAGTGAACACATCATATCGTAGGTACCTATCGGGTATCGGGTTTTGTTCTAAATATTATTTAGAACAAAACCCGATATTAAATATTAAATATTAAACCCCCTTCCAAGTCACCTGAATATTATAACTGTTCCTGTCAGGTCTACCTGATAGTGAGTGCCTTGCCTGAGCAACCCTACCGTTCTATTAGAACTAGGGCCCTAGCTTATTAAGCTCTTGCTGAACAGCTAAGAAAACAGTGATCCTGATTTTCATATCGTCTGAATACATTCCCCTCCTGACTTGTAAACAGTGCGCCTTTCCTGTTTTTCGTCCTCAGTTTTTGCCAGTTTTTTATTGGTTTTTGTGAGTTTTTTTGCAAGATTTTTTGCATAGTGACTTTTTAAGGGCTATTCTTTGCCCTAGTTGTGTAATTTCATAAGAAATCTCATTTTTTAACGCTTTAAAGACGTTCTAAGTGTCCAACTTTAGCTCCTACGCTGTGAAAATCTTCCCTGGTTACCATGGCAACCAAGATTGTTTATGAGAAGTAGCCCACGTCCGCTTGCCTGAGTTTTTCGCTCTAATAAAGCGTCCCGTTCTCCTATCGATTTTCGTTTCGCTCTATTGAAACAGTTTTCACATTTCCCGGAAAAATGTCCGCTCCCCGTTCTTATGGCTCCCTGTTCACATCCGAAAATTCTCCCGGTGTTTCTGGTGTTTCGCGCGAGTATAAACACAAGTTTTCCTCCAAGTTTTCTTCCAGCAATCATGCTGAGCCCTTGGTCTTATCAAAGAAGTGTGCAATAGTTCTCCCTAACGATGAGGCAACCACAGTTGATAAGTACTTCATTGCGGTTGGTGAAATCGTTGGATTCAAAAATATCGTGTATGGTGGGAAAACCGGTCAGCGCATGATTATGCATCTGATGAACGAGGAACTGGTAGAATCCTTCATCCAGGACCATGATCATGTCCTTATCAATGGCGAAAAGTTCCCTGTGAAAAAGTTGGTAAACCCTGGGTTTAAAATCCTGTTTAATCATGTAAACCCTAGCATCACCAATGATGTCCTGTACGCGGAGATTTCAAAATATGCTCACCCTGTTTCCCCAATGACTTATGTACACTCTGGCCTCCGTGACGAGAGATTGAGTCACATTTTCTCCTACAGGCGTCAGATTTTCGTACAAGACAAGGATGCGGTTCCTAACTCTATTACAGTTACCCAGAATGGCGAAACCAACACTATCTATCTCACTGTTGACAACATGAAATGTTATTCGTGTGGTCAAGAGGGACATGCAGTTAGAATGTGCCCCAACAGATCTCAACATCCCGCCCAGGATAGACTCACTAAAGAGCCTGAAGTCGAAAAATCCCCCGAAACACAAGATAAGGTGCCCCCTTCTACTTCTTCCTCCTCATTCCCTGATTTATTTGCTCCCTCCTTCTTCCCAGAACTGAAACAACCTACCATTTCCTTCTCTCCTCCTGCCAATATTGATCTCTTCCAGGAGTCCGAATTAAAACCTCTGGACGGAAATATCCCCTCCGAGACAATGAGTACCCAAGACTTGACCCCTGAAGCTTCAGCTGCCCAAAGCCAGGCTGATGAATTACCCAATGAGCCCATGGAACAAGACGAAAAGAGACGGGCCAAACGAGTTCATTGAAACAACCTACCATTTCCTTCTCTCCCCCTGCCAATATTGATCTCTTCCAGGAATCCGAATTAAAACCTCTGGACGGGAATATCCCCTCCGAGACAATGAGTACCCAAGACTTGACCCCTGTACCTTCAGCTGATCAAAACCAGGCCAATGAATTACCCAATGAGCCCATGGAACAAGATGAAAAGAAACGGGCCAAACGAGTTCACCCCTCAGTTGAGGCCACAAACAATATTGAGAAGAAGGTAAGAGTTGAAACAGAATTTCAAGAAGAGTTCTTGGAAGCCCTTGAGTCTTGCCTCATTGAGAATAAATCTAGTATCCCAAAAAGCGACATTCTAAGACTCTTCCGAGAATCCAAGAGCTCAAGAAACAAGGCGGCCGTTATTTCCCAATTTGGGTTCTGGAGAATAGTAAACAACACAACCTTTTTAACAACAAGACCATGAAACAATAACAGGAACATGAAACAACAACAAGAACATCAAATGAAGAAAACTTGAAATTCCTGGAAAAAAGGAAAATGATTAGGGCCATTTGTGAATGGTAATTTCAACTGGTTTCCATAGACAAAAAATAGAAATCAAAACTTACAAAACCTGGAAAAGAGAATTCGGATCAGCCATTTGTAAATGGTCATTCCAACATCCAACATGCTTGGACAAAACAAAAACATACAAAGTTCATTGCAATACCCTGTAGCGACTTGGAGCTATTTTGACAAAAAAATTTGGGGAAAAAATCTAAACTACCTAGGTGTATTCTCTAAAATTTGGAGAACAGTAAACAACACAACCTTTTTAACAACAAGACCATGAAACAATAACAGGAACATGAAACAACAACAAGAACATCAAATGACGAAAACGTAAAATTCCTGGAAAAAAGGAAAATGATTAGGGCCATTTGTAAATGATGGTCATTCCAACATCCAACATGCTTGGACAAAACAAAAACATACAAAGTCCATTGCAATACCCTGTAGCGACTTGGAGCTATTTTGACAAAAAAATTTGGGGAAAAAATCTAAACTAGGTGTATTCTCTAAAATTGCACTAATGTCCTTGCGAATTTATTCGAAGTAGTGATAATCTCTTAATCGACTAAATAGAAAAATAACAACAAGATAGAATATTCTTAAATATAGGTACTATGCTTTCAAAATAGCTCTTGTAATTTACGGATGACTTGGGTTCTTACAAATTACTTAATTTTTTCAAAACCAGGTCAAAAAATCATTGCCCAATTTCTCTCAATAGAACCTTTCAATCACCCAGTAGAACATATCATACCTACTAATTGAAGGATTTTCTTTATTAATAGGTACAAACATTTAATGGAAGAAACATTCCCCTGTTTTTCTAAAGTTACTCAAATATGAAAGTCCTTTTCACACGTTTCCTAATCCTATAACCCACAAAAAGGGGTCCCCTACGATCATTTCAGAGATGGTTCAAACTACTAATAATAATATATTATATATAAAGATATACGTCGAAACAACATGATCAATAGTAAAGAAGTTTGTAGGACGTCGTGCAAGTGTTGCCAGACTCACTTGATACTTTGTGACGCGTTGGAATGACCATGGCTCGGCCGTGGGCGCCTAGAAAAACGACGGAAACGGGTTAACGGCCAACGAAAACGGTTTCTAGAGTCCTAGGGACATATTATAAGTTTATAAAAAATTGATAATATCTATGAGCTAAAATATGTAGGTATACCTACTATAATAATTTTAAAGTTCCAACTTCTTTAGAGGAAGAGAGAGAAAAGAGAATAGAGAGAGATCAAAGTCTCCTTGATTTTATCCCAAGGAAATAAGAAAGAACTTGAAAGACCTGCTGGGCTGAAACCAAAAATGGTTCAAAAATACAACCTATAACTTATAACCTGGATACACTGAGAAAAAAATTACTGATAGGGGCACCAAAAGCCAAAAGTGTTGGGAGACTTAGGGAACCCTAGTTTTCTTCTTTAGCTGACGAAATCAAAAGACTCACCAATATTGTGGTAGGCCTTCTCATGGATTTCGGGGTAGTGGGTCATTCTCTCTACGACCCTGTTGATGTTGTTTCTCGGAGAAAGCATCGTGCTGATGTAAGCATCGGATTGTGATGCGATCTGGGATGGCAGTTTCGATGTGACTGAAAACCAGAAGGGGAAGCAAAATGAAAATATTGGAATATCTTGAAAAATGGAGAGGATAATCTGGAAAAATATTTTAAATTATAACCCTTCGGAGACTATGGTAGCATGGAGAGTTCACTTAAACTTTAAAGGTTTGACTGGACCATTTGGGCCAGAAATTGATTCATATCACGGGAGATTCTTCTTTCAAACATTTTCGTAAAGTATTGAACTATTTTCTTGCTCAAAAGATTGGTCTGGCCATCCAGAGAGGAAACGCTGCATGCATCATAGGGTACCTATTGTGGTAGGCCTTCTCATGGATCTCGGGGTAGTGGGTCATTCTCTCTACGACCCTGTTGATGTTGTTTCTCGGAGAAAGCATCGTTCTGATGTAAGCATCGGATGTGATGCGATCTGGGATGGCAGTTTCGATGTGACTGAAAACCAGAAGGGGAAGTCAAAATGAAAATATTGGAATATCTCGAAAAATATCTCACTGTGGAGAGGATAATCTTGAAAAATATTTAGAATTTTAACCCTTCGGAGACTAGGAGAGTTTACTTAAAGGTTTGGCTGGACCATTTGGACAAGAAATTGATTCACATCACGGAAGAATCTTGTTTCAAACATTTTCTGGCTCAAGAGATTGGTCTGGCCGTCCAAAGAGAAAACGCTGCATGAAGTCAAATTCAGTACTGTGCCAAGCACAAAATCGTAAAATTTCTACATATATTTTTGATTGAGTCCGCGGTCTGCGTTGTTTTCTTCCTTCCTCTCTTAGGTCGATACCACATTCTGAATTGAAACTTGGTTTAAGATAAACTATTGTATTTATGAATCTGATTGACTAATTTAAAATTTTTAGCCAGTTTCTTTAATCCAAATGTTTAAACTAGAATGTGGTCCCGGATGTTTATTTCTATGAATGCCTGGCTTTAAGTCAAATTATGCAATGTGCCAAGCACAAAATCGTAAAATTTCTATATTTTTTGATTCTTAGGTCGATACCACATTCTGAGTTGAAACTTGGTTTAAGTTAAACTATTGTATTTATGAATCTGATTGACTAATTTAAAATTTTTAGTCAGTTTCTTTAATCCAAATGTTTAAACTAGAATGTAGTCCCGGATAATGGTTGTACAAAATACAAATATTCTTTCAAGAAGAGCTATAGGGAACAACTGTTTTAGTCAGTATTGAATATTGTTTGAATAAATGAGGACCGCATAATAATGAGGGATCTGTAATTTATATATTTTTTTTCTTCTTTTCCCTCAAGTTATTAGGTATTTTATTCCATTATTTTACTAGCAACTCTTTATACCTAGGTAGTCTATCAGCAAATTCGTGTACCTAAACCTACCTATTTACAAATTTGGGAAAATGTTGACAGGTTTAATTCTGAGAATGGTCCAAATTTTTGAAGCCTTGCCTACAGTAAAGGGGAAAACTTGAGCTTTAGGGGCCCGGGCCCCCTTCCTCGGGTCCAAAATTATTATTGCATAATTTGTGAAACATTATTTCTATGAATGCCCGGCTTCAAGTCTAATTATGCAATGTGCCAAGCACAAAATCGTAAAATTTCCATATTTGATTGAGTCCGCGGTCTGCGTTGTTTTCTTCCTTCCTCTCTCTGGTCGATACCACATTCTGAGTTGAAACTTGGTTTAAGATAAACTATTGTATTTATGAATCGGATTGACTAATTTAAAATTTTTAGTCAGTTTCTTTAATCCAAATGTTCAAACTAGAATGTGGTCCCGGATAATGGTTGTACAAATGTACAGGAAGTTAGGAAGGTATGCCATAACTAACTTCACTTATGTTTGGTGGATGGTGGTAGCTAAATGCCATTTAGGGATAAGCTTTTTTTTATGAAGGCACCTAACGTACCGCAGCTCCTTTTTACTTTCCTTGTCTATAAAGAAGGAAAGTAATGTACATAGGTAATGGGCTGATTTTTCGTTCGGTTAAAAAAAGCAAACTAGGATCAAAAGGGAAAGTCGACACTCGAAAAAAATTAGACAAGTCTACTGAGGAAAAATATTAATATTTTTGGTTATATTGAATTTAATTTTAAATTTGGTAAGTCAAAATGTGGGTGGCAAATAAAAAAGTGAAATTTTATTGAAAACTACAGGCAAAAAAACAAAAAGAGTGTCTGTATCTACATCGGAAAAATATTCACCTTATTCCTGTGTCGATCGTGTTAGTCGTATGAAAAAATCGAATAAAAAGGGCTCAAAAAACTCTGCCTTGATGATGTTATATTTTAACAGAGTTTTGAAACCCATACTCAAAATGATACAAGTGAACTCTACAAATTTTATGCGGGTTTGCTATTAACATTCACATTTCGTGTAACATTGACACAATCATGATATTTCCTCAAGCTATGACTGTTTCAGATAGGGGGGGCTTTGTTCATTTTGTAAGTCACAAATCTTTTAAGTTCGGTCCAAATAAATGTTTATATCAACTATTGTCACATTGGGTCTTTTAGTCTTAAACGACAGACGTGACGATCGACGGTATAAAAATAAGAAGGTAAACATATTAAAGTCAACAAACATGCACCACATAGAACGTAAAGTGTGTGGGAATTCCAAATCCCTTTTTGGTGTACGTATGTATTCAGGTGCTGAAAATGGAGAACAGAGGGTAAAACTCTAGGAGGTCTCTTTCATAGTAAACTGGAGAAGCTCTTCTCCCTAAGGTCTTTTAGCAAATAATAATAATAATAATAGTGCTTATTTATACTGCTCGCATAGGACTGAAAAGTCCCTTTACTCCAGCAGTAGGCTACTACTATTATTGTGGTCAAATTCTCAAATTATATTTATGAAATTCCATACCTCGGCTGGGATTGAACCCATGCCCTCCTGTTTACCAGGCGAGCGCCTTGACCACTACACCACCGAG
>NW_007378584.1:97572-99592 GCF_000475195.1 Diaphorina citri | reverse complement strand
AGTGGAAACCGTCTCTATCAACTATGAGGATTTCAATGAGAGCTTTCTAACTTGTGGAACATGTCTGTGTAAGTATGGCGAAGTCTAGGTCATACAAACGTTGAATGTACCAGTTATCGACTTCCCTACGGATCATTGAAGCAACGTCGTGCATGTTTACAAAGAACCTTTTTTTTTATGATAGAGGTTCCATGTCACTATTATCTTAGAATAAGGTACCGCGCCTGTCTTATAAGCGCTAAGTCAAGGGTTCAATTCCCGTCCTGGACAAAATTTATTGTAAACAGATAAGTTTCGTTCTAGAAACGCCTGGCTGTCATAGTTCCTTCTATCAAACCTCTTGGGCGGGGGGAAATAGAGAAAAAAGTAAAAAGTGATAAAATAACAATCACTATGGGTTCCCATTCCCATTAATCCCATCAGCCCATGAGTCCCATCACGGAAGTAGATTGTAAACTTCAACTTCAACTCAGGAGGGTCCTAAATTTCTAATATCCATATCTTACGTCATAATATCCGTATCTTATCCAGATCTCAAGTGAACAATATTATGAATCTCTGTCATCATTAGCTCATAGAGTAGACCTCCCCCTGTGGTGTTCTAATTCGGTGCTACAATAATCTAATTTACATTCAGAAGTCCCCTGTGAGGAGATGATACTAAGAATAGAGTGATAATAAAATAGAGTGACAAATAACGCACAGATTGTCGTAAAGTGGAGCACTTTATTTTACATTGGACTACACGCATTTAAAAGTAAAAGATTTAAAAGGAGGACAGGATAGGAGAAAGCCAGCCGTTCCGAGAACGAACCATATCTGTTCAGAATAAAGTTTGTCCCGAGCGAAAATCAAACCTGCGACCTAGCGCTCACAAGGTAGACGCGTTACCTTCCTAGCTACAAAACTAGGCTGGCAGGAAGAAATCATAAAAGAAGGTAGTTGGCGGTACAAAATGTACCTAATAGAAACGAATTTACGAACCATATCTGTTTAGAATAAAGTTTGTCCCGAGCGAAAATCAAACCTGCGACCTAGCGCTCACAAGGCAGACGCGTTACCTTCCTGGCTACATAACTAGGCTGCCAGGAAGAAATCATAAAAGAAGGTAGTTGGCGGTACAAAATGTACCTAATAGAAACGAATTTCACAGTTTTAAATTGTGTTGAGCCAGCCGCTCACGCTCAGACCATCTGACAGACCATGGTGGGTCTGACAGACCATGGTGAGTCTGACAGACCATGGTGGGTCTGACAGACCATGGTGGGGTTGAAATGATAAACATATACTTCTTCACTATTTGTAAAATATTCTGGGTTTTATTTCATTTTATGGACTAGTTTCGCCGGTGAAGGCGTGAAGGCATCTTCAGCGTTACAGAAATGTTTAGAGTAGGTCATTCTCTCGTCATCTAGAAATTGGTCTATTCCAAGTATTCTGTCTTCATCTAGGAATATTGGTTGATTACCTATCAGTTGGTTAGCAGTGCTAGCACATTGCATGTTTGGCTAATCAGTAAGATGATTAGCATCTCACGAATCTCCTCTGGTGGCGTAACTGGAAATCAAATAGCTACCAACATGTTAAAGTTACTTACCAATACCTATGAATATTACCCAGCAATCACACTCTTATTACCCATTATATCATTTTTTTATTTTTATTATTTTTTTTTATTATTATTATTATTATTTTTTTTTTTTTAAAGAGGTTTGACAGAGGGAACTGTAACTGCTATGGTCTTATCGTCCCGAAATCGAAGAGTGAAGGAAGACAGGATAGGAGAAAGCCAGCTTTAGGTATTAACTTATTTATTTCAGATAGAGCCAACACAAGGTCATGAAGACAACAAACAACATGGCATTTCAGACAGTAAGTACCTACCTTATTTGACATCTGTGTTCCGGGAAATTTTCCGAGATTCCGAGTTATAACTACGGATTTGACCAATCAACACCTCACCTGTAAGCAGAGGAAAAAGGTTCACATTAGGGGGGGGGGGGGGGGGTTTAGGGGAGAA
>NW_007378584.1:46630-96979 GCF_000475195.1 Diaphorina citri | reverse complement strand
TCTAAAAAAAAAAAAAAAAAAAATTGTAAAGCATAAAGGCTTGTCACAAAAATGTCGTCCTCAGATTAATAAATTACGCTAAATTGTATGCTTTAACTTGGACTTGAACCACCAACGTCCAGATCCGAAGTCCACCGCGCTAACCACTACACCACTGAGGTTGGTCACAGGTAAGTACCTACTTCAGCCGATCGGGGGCACGGTTAGCTCAGTGGTAACGCGCCTGCTATGCAGACCCGGGTTCGAATCCCTGTATCGAGAGATGAACCTACAGAACTCTCATACACAAGAAAGCCCACTCCGAGGCTTAGGTGTAGGGGCAAACAGCCCTAAAGGATGGAGTTATTTTCTGCGAATCTACAGAAACTGCAAGTCTTGTGCATTTGATATGCAATACACTGAATGCACTTATGATAATGATATATTATGCACTCGAGATGTAATGATGACTTGCAGTGATAGTTGTAATGATAATGATCACTTGTAATGAGAGTTGTAATGATATGCCAGTACATGATTTATGCTAATCGGATCCGCTCGACTATTCTAAACAATTCCAGTTGAAATAGCAAGAATGTGCTGGGTACATTATGCCAATTAAAGGACATTATTATAATTTTCATACTTGATCATTTGATGAAGCATCGAGTTTACGTAATGTGAGGTTTTTATATAAAAAGGTATAACCCTACTGAAGCCCTTCTTGTGTAAAGCGGCTTCTCTAATGCGAAAAGTTGTTGAAAATCAGCCCCAAAAATAATCATGTTGATATGTTGTATCTCAATTATTCACAACATGTCCGCAAAGCCATATCTCGTAAGTGGAACTTGTTTCGTGTAAACTCTAGCAAACTAAACCGGGAATCATTTTCTGGTGAAAAATGTAACAGGTGATCTGTTACATATTCAAAATACGGAGAAATTTCGGAGGAATCATGATACATGATCTCTTCTAGTTATGTTTAGAGTAGATTGATGATTCTGTAAGCCTGTCTTCCTTCTCTCTTCGATTTCGGGACGATAAGACCATAGCAGTTACAGTTCCCTCTGTCAAACCTCTTTAAAAAAAATCCTTTAGGTACATATTATCCTATACCTACTTACGTACCTATTTGTAGGTTTAGTACATACCTCCTACGAATAGATGTATGCCACCAGCTTCCTTGATATCCTTCTCATATTGCACACATTCTGCATGTAGATCGGGAGCATTGCCATCCAATATATGCACATTCTCCGGTTGAATGTCAATGTGAGAGAAAAAGTTGTGCCACATGTAGTAGTGGTAGCTTTCTGGATGATCCCTGGGTAGTGCTGCAAATTAGATCAAAACAGGTCCGTGGTAGGAGTAGGTAGTCATCAGATTTCTTATTTCCAGAAAAAAGGAAACGTTTTCGGGTCTATTTTAACGCAGAGGTCCCTTTAACTTTAAACTCTTTAGATGAATAGATAGTTTAGTTTAGAACAAGATCCATAAGATTCGTATAAACTTAACCCAACTTTTAGGGCTATTTGGGCTCTAAGACTCAGATTGGGCTGTTTCTGTATGGAGTTAAGCTGGTTCCTAACTGAGTTTGAAGATCTGGGCGATCTTCAGTAGCTTTTTTGTTAGGTGTTTCTAATGGATATCTTGCAGAGGAAGGAATTTCTGATTTGGATCTTTTTCTTCGATAATTTCAGCTCTATCTTTTGGAGTATGGCTTTGGGATGGCTTTTTGTATACCTAATGGGCGCTTTAGGTACTCTTCCTTCCTTCTCTCTTCGATTTCGGGACGATAAGACCATAGCAGTTACAGTTCCCTCTGTCAAACCTCTTAAAAAAAAAATAAAAAAAAAACAAACAAATTTAGCAACAAGGCAATTTGCACGTCTACAGAACAAGATCGCCAAAATAAAGCCCCCATGTATACCTATTGTCTATGAACGTGCAAGTTTGGCCAGAAAATTTCTGCCCCGTACGGAGCCCGAACCCAGCACTTCCGGCCAATACTCTCAACCACAGAGAAGGAGAAGAAACATACAAATGGCTACAAACCTCAGTGGTGTAGTGGTAAGCTCGATGAATTTTGAATCTGAAGGTTGGTGGTTCGAGTTAAGGTCGAGGTATAAAATTTAGAGTATTATGTTAAGCAGGGAACGACATTTGTGACGAGCATTTATGCTTAACACTTTGAAAAATTCCTCCCCCATACAAATGGCTTTCCTTTGACTCAATTTTTTATGTCACTACTGGGATTCGAACCCCAGTCCAAAGTTGAAAAGGTCTGAAGGAAATCTCAGACAACCGCTATGGTTTACCAGGTAGGGACTGATACGGTTGCCATAGCAACCAGAAATAACAACGTCAGCAACTGTTATCCTACCTATCTACCATCTAGGGATGTATCTACAAAAGTTTTGATAGAGAATTGATATTTAGCTTCATTGGAACTTTCCACGAGTTTCCTTCTCCTATGGTGGTGCATAGTTTTTTGCAAGGTAAGTATGTACAATAATACTTTGTTCATTAATAAATACAATTATCAATTTTTGTTTATCTTTGATTTTTCGTGGCTAGACGGTAGGTAGGTATACTTACTTATTTCTAAACTTTCAAGAAAACCCAAATGATTTTCAACCATCAAGCGTATTTTTTATGGTTTTAAAATAGCCCCAATAAGGTTGGAATATTATGAAAATACTTTCTTCTTTAACCTGTTTTGCAGATTTTTTTTTATTTAGTTATTTTATTTATTTATTTTTTTCTTGGACTTTTTTTTAAGTTTTCTCATGAAGTTTAGGTTCAAATGACCCGTTTGAAAATCAAGATCTTCGTTTTTCTCCAACCACGACCTCATAATGAGGGCTATGTACGATTTTTCGTAAAAATTGTATTTTATCTTAAACTATGTAGGTACCTACCGCACCGAATTCATATATGACCTTTTTAAAACCGCACCGAATTCATATATGACCTTTTTAAAACCGCACCGAATTCATACATGACCTTTTTGAGGGGAAATCATCGCACCGAACTCACCTTTTGCTTTTGCCATAATGAGTTTTCTTTTCTCTGTGCTCTTCTACCTAGCCATGGCCCCCTACTCGGCCGAAGTTCAGCCGGACCAACACCCCTCCCTCTCCATGAGTAGCGGATCTTTCTCCTCCAGTATGGAAATGGATTCGGACTACGAAGCCAATGTGGTCCTACATTTGGTGCCCCTACCGGTTCAGTTACCAGACCGACCCCACAGTCCGTACGATCAGGCGATACCGAATATATTGGTGAGCGACTTTTGGTTTGTTGCCCTATTCTTGGTTAGACTGCGGGTATAAAAAATCATATTAATCCATGAAATAGCTATTTATCTACAAAGTTAATTTTCCCCCTTCTAATTTCTTATTTTGATTGATTTGGATTCCAGTGCTTCATGGCAGGCACACTGTAGTGACGTCACAGATGATGCTAGTGATGAGGATAACGATGATGATAATGCTGAAGTGTCCAAATAATCCGGTGACGTCACAATATACACAGAACTGGAGCAGATCTCGGAGAAAGAAGTTGACCAAGAGAGAGAGATGGAAAATAAATGTAACACTTCACTTATTTTTCCTCTCTCTATCAATATGGACCTTCACAAAGTTACTGAGACATCCATCAAGAAGGTGAACAATAACCAACCATCATTAGCAGTGACACCTACGACTCTACAAAAATCTGAATCATGAATTGTCCGCCTCTGTGGCTGAGTGGTTGGAAGCACTGACTCTCAACCCGGAAGTGCTGGATTCGAATCCCGATAGAGGCGGATATTTCTACCAAAGTTCTGTCATCTTACTGAGAAGGATAACGATGATGATAATGCTGAAGTGTCCAAATAATCCGGTGACGTCACAATATACACAGAACTGGAGCAGATCTCGGAGAAAGAGGTTGACCAAGAGAGAGAGAGAGGGAAAATAAATGTAACACTTCACTTATTTTTCCTCTCTCTATCAATATGGACCTTCACAAAGTTACTGAGACATCCAGCAAGAAGGTGAACAATAACCAACCATCATTAGCAGTGACACCTACGACTCTACAAAAATCTAAATCATGAATTGTCCGCCTCTGTGGCTGAGTGGTTGGAAGCACTGACTCTCAACCCGGAAATGCTGGATTCGAATCCCGATAGAGGCGGAAATTTCTACCAAAATTCTGTCATCTTACTTAGGTACCAGCTAGTCCCCACACACAAAAAGCCCAAACTGAGGCTTAGGTGTAGGGGCTGGTCAGCCCCGAAGGACGGGTTGAGCTTCTACGAGGTACCAGCTATACCTACATAAGTAGGTACATACTTTAATACGGGTTCCAGGACTTCCAGGTGAATACTTTACATGGGTTGCAGGCCATGTCGATCGACTGAAGTGTAAATGTAATGATCACTTGCAATGATAGTTGTAATTAGAGTTGTAATGGCACTGATGAGTTGTAATGATATGCCAGTACATGATTTATGCTTATCGGATACGCTCGACCATTCCAAACAATTCCAGTTGAAATAGCAATAATGTGCTTAAACATGATGATTTGATAAAGGACGTAATTGGAGGCTTTCATATAAAAAGGTATAACCCTACTAAGGCCCTTTTTAAAATAAACGTCTTTTCTATACGAAATTTTGTTAAAAATCAACCCCAAAAATAATCATGTTGATACTCGTATGTATGTATCTCAATATTATTCACATGCTCGTAAATCCATATCTCGTAAGTTGAATATGTTTCGTGTAAACTCTAGCAAACTAAACCGCGAATCATTTTCTGGTGAAAAATGTAACAGGTGATCTGTTACATATTCAAAATACGGAGACTATGGTACAACACACAAAATGTTGGTCATCGTGTCGAGCATTTTCATTTTATCGACAAAAAAGTCCACAGGGAGGACTTTCCAATATTTGATGCACTCAAACTCAAGGATACACTTCACTTGAATTCAAGTGACAAAGAAAATCACTTTCTTGAAATAATAAAGTGAGGAACAATAAAATAATAGTGTTTATTTATACTGCTTATACCTTATATCTACTGTTCGTACGTATAGTAAAATCTAACTACATAATTATGTACGTATTGGATATTGGGTATTATGATACATGATCTCTTCTAGTTATGTTTAGAGTAAGTCATTCTCTCGTCATCTAGAAATTGGTCTATTCCAAGTATTCTGTCTTCACCTATAGTGTGTCCAGATCAATGTGGCAGCAAAAAAATAGACATTGTTGCCAAACATGTCACATATGCAATGGTAGAAAATCTTTAAAAGGGGAAGCTACATTGCACAGTGCTTCCTCCGACAGTGAAACAGAGTCAGGTTAAGCGGATATCACCTTACCTGTTCTGGAATCCAACCTCTGAACTTAGAGCTACCTCTGCATTTTAAAAGAGAGAGTTTATCAAAAATAGACCTTTACCTGAATTGCAACAATGTGAGGATTTCCTGCAATCTGATTGGTTCCTTCATTTTGGGTTCATGACTCATTGCTGTCACATTGATCTGGATGAACTATAGGCATATTGGTTGATTACCTAACAGTTTGTTAGCAGTGCTAGCACCAGCACATTGCATGTTTGGCTAATCAGTAAGATGATTAGCATCTCACGAATCTCCTCTGGTGGCGTAACTGGAAATCAAATAGCTACCAATATGTTAAAGTTACTTACCAATACCTATGAATATTACCCAGCAATCACACTCTTATTACCCAATATATCATTTTTTTATTATTATTATTTTTTTTTTAACAGGTTTGACAGAGGGAACTGTAACTGCTATGGTCTTATCGTCCCGAAATCGAAGAGAGAAGGAGGACAGGATAGGAGAAAGCCAGCCGTTCCGAGAACGAACATTATCCCAGCAGGATAAAATCCGCCCCGGGCGGGAATCGAACCCGCGGCCTAGCGCTTACAAGGCAGACGCACTACCAACTAAGCTAACTAGGCTGGCTTCAATAGAATCAAGTAAAACACATTAAAAGTGCAAAGTACATGTATTACATATGGCATTTTCTTACAACAGATTCTTCAGAAGACAAATAAAGTACATGTATTACATATGGCATTTTCTTACAACAGATTCTTCAGAAGACAAATAAAGTACATGTATTACATATGGCATTTTCTTACAACAGATTCTTCAGAAGACAAATAAAGTACATGTATTACATATGGCATTTTCTTACAACAGATTCTTCAGAAGACAAATAAAGTACATGTATTACATATGGCATTTTCTTACAACAGATTCTTCAGAAGACAAATAAAGTACATGTATTACATATGGCATTTTCTTACAACAGATTCTTCAGAAGACAAATAAAGTACATGTATTACATATGGCATTTTCTTACAACAGATTCTTCAGAAGACAAATAAAGTACATGTATTACATATGGCATTTTCTTACAACAGATTCTTCAGAAGACAAATAAAGTACATGTATTACATATGGCATTTTCTTACAACAGATTCTTCAGAAGACAAATAAAGTACATGTATTACATATGGCATTTTCTTACAACAGATTCTTCAGAAGACAAATAAAGTACATGTATTACATATGGCATTTTCTTACAACAGATTCTTCAGAAGACAAATAAAGTACATGTATTACATATGGCATTTTCTTACAACAGATTCTTCAGAAGACAAATAAAGTACATGTATTACATATGGCATTTTCTTACAACATTTTTTTTTTTTTTTTTTTTAGATTCTAGGTAGGTAGGTACCTAATAGGTTATGTCCTGTTATGAATTTTCTGTAGTGATGAAATTTACATTTTGATAGAGTCCAATGAAATTATAGATTTATGTACATTTTTTTTTTATTATGATCTTAAAAAAAAAATGATAAATTTACGTAATAAAACGATGTATATGAAAATTTCGTCGTGATGAAATTTCCATTTTTAAATCGGTTGTGCGTTGCATCCAATCATGGTAATGCACTTCAAATGCATAATGAGTTGTAATACCTTTCAAACCACAAAGTTGTGTTTGATTGCTATTTGTAATGTCTGGACTGCCTTTCTAACAACAAAGGCGTTCTTGTTATCTGTAATATCTGCACGCTGCAAAATAAATGGTTGATTTTCCCCTAGTTTAAAACCTCATCTATTACATGATTGCATAAGGTCTATTCCTCGATTTCCTCATTTATCTCCAAACTTAAACAGAGTTTCGTTAACCCAAATTTTTTTTTTTTTTTTTTAAGAGGTTTGACAGAGGGAACTGTAACTGCTATGGTCTTACCCTCCCGAAATCGAAGAGAGAAGGAACACAGGATAGAAGAAACCCAGCCGTTCCGAGAACGAACATTATCCCATCAGGATAAAATCCGCCCCGGGCGGGAATCGAACCCGCGGCCTAGCGCTTACAAGGCAGACGCACTACCAACTAAGCTAAGTAGGCTGGCCCAAATGTTCTTTACTTTTTCTTTTTATGTACATATTTACAAACATTTTAGTAACTTTAACTGTTTTCCGATTGCATAAGGTCTATTCCTCGATTTCCTCATTTATCTCCAAACTTAAACAGATTTTCGTTAACCCAAATGTTCTTTACTTTTTTTTTAATGTACATATTTACAAACATTTTAGTAACTTTAACTGTTTTCTTTATTTTTCGTTCCAGGAGCTTCTATTCTGCGAGACATGCGATACAGTATTCTGTCTACAATGTACAGGGGGTTCCAATCATTCGTCTACATCCGGCGATTCAGAACATACCATCATACCCTTCTCTATAGCTATCAAGCGAATGTCGGAAATACTTCTGTACAAAGCTAATGAATGTGTCTCCAAGGTAAGAAAAGCATGAGATCAAAATACACTATTAGTTTTTTCAGCAACCTCCGTGGGTATCACACTAGGTTTGCACTCCGGAGGTCCCGGGTTCGATTCCCGGCGGGGTCCAAGTTTTTTCTGCTCTGTGCTTGGATTTCGGGGTACACTCAGCCTCTTGAGGACAATTAAGTTACTTCTGTACAAAGCTAATGAATGTGTCTCCAAGGTAAGAAAAGCATGAGATCAAAATACACTATTAGTTTTTTCAGCAACCTCCGTAGGTACCACACTAGGTTTGCACTCCGGAGGTCCCGGGTTCGATTCCCGGCGGGGTCGAAGTTTTTTTCGGCTCTGTGCTTGGATTTCGGGGTACACTCAGCCTCGTGAGGACAATTAAGTAGCTGCTTTAATCGAGTACCGACCAGTGGCGGCATTACCAGTGTAAAAAGATTATTGAAATCTGGAAATTGATTGTAAAGGAGGCACTTAGTAATGCTGTAATATCCACAAAAGCTCTGCTTCACCAGACAGAATTTGAGATTTTTTGATTTGATTGCTATTTTGCCGATCCATCAAATGCTTTTAGATTTATTTTTTTTTCTTAACTTTTAATTTTATTGTTATTTTATTAATTAATTAAACCTCCCCGTCTCTCTATTCTAGTTAAAAGCGGCTCAGGACACGGTAACGCAGGAACTAGACCGTCTGGAGAACGCCAAGCAATCCTGTCTGGACGCCCTGGAGAAAACATTCCTCCAGATATCAGATATCATGAGCCGCACACATGAAGAACTGGCCAAGAATGTAACTGACGCTAGCGCTACCAAACGGAAAGTACTGGAAGAACAGATAGCACTCATACAGGCGGAGACTGAGAAGGTAAGAACTGGCTAAGAATGTAACTGACGCTAGCGCTACCAAGCGGATCCGTTTAGGATAAAATCCGCTCCGGGCGGGAAGCGAACCCGTGGCCTAGCGCTTACAACGCAGACGCGCTACCAACCAAGCTAACTAAGCTACTAAGCTGGCCCAAGTGAATTTAAACTCCGTTTAAGTTTTAATCTCGATGCAAGCCAGCCTAGTTAGGTTAGTTGGTAGCGCGTCTGCCTTGTAAGCGCTAGGCCGCGGGTTCGATTTCCGCCCGGGGCGGATTTCATCCTGCTGGGATAATGTTCGTTCTCGGAACGGCTGGCTTTCTCCTATCCTGCCTTCCTTCTCTCTTCGATTTCGGGAGGTCTATAGCAGTTACAGTTCCCTCTCTCAAACCTCTTCAAAAAAAAAAAAAATCTCGATGCAATCTGATTGGCTAAAATTTTTTGGAATTTTTAAATATCAACCAATCAGATTTGCTTAATCCCAGAGTTTAAACCAATCGAAAAACGAGTACAAATTTTTGTCGATGGTGGGATTCGAACCCGGGACCTTCTGCATGGCAAGCAAGCGCGTTACCACCGGACTGGCAGTGCTCCGTTAGGTGCTTCTTGAAAATAGAGTACATTAGAACCTCGATTGTTTCAACCTCCATTATATCAACTCTCTATCATTTCAACCCCAAAATCAGTTCAAAATAGGGTATTTATCAACCTTTTTTCATTGTTTTATACGGAATTTCAATTATTTCAAGTTTCGATTATTTCAACTACCCTCGGTCCCAATTAGTTGAAATAAATGCGATAGATATTTAGAAAAATTGAGTCCAGACCTTTTTTCATTGTTTTATACGGAATTTCAATTATTTCAAGTTTCGATTATTTCAACTACCCTCGGTCCCAATTAGTTGAAATAAATACAGTAGATATTTAGAAAAATTGAGTCCAAGTTTCTTCCATCTTTGTACTCAATAATTATCGTGCTGTGCTGAGCTAGTTTCTGTTTTGTGATGCAGGGAACTGAAACTGCTAAGCAGAGAAGGAAGGCAGGATAGGAGAAAGCCAGCCGTTCCGAGAACGAACCTAATCCGGTTAGGATAAAATCCGCTCCGGGCGGGAAGCGAACCCGCGGCCTAGCGCTTACAACGCAGACGCGCTACCAACCAAGCTAACTAAGCTGGCCCAAGTGAATTTAAACTCCGTTTAAGTTTTAATCTCGGTGGAATCTGATTGGCTAAATTTTTTTGGAATTTTTAAATATCAACCAATCAGATTTGCTTAATCCCAGAGTTAAACTGAAACCGAGTTTAAACTCACTTTTCGATACAGCCTATAGCTCCAATCTCCGCTAAACCAATCTGATTGGCTAAATTTTTTTGGAATTTTTAAATATCAACCAATCAGATTTGCTTAATCCCAGAGTTAAACTGAAACCGAGTTTAAAATCACTTTTCGATACAGCCTATAGCTCCAATCTCCGCTAAACCTTCTCCTTTACTTCTCCAGGTTCAAAGTGAATGCGAAGATCTACAATATCAAGTAGAGGTGCGCAGTATAACGGCTCGAATCTCGAACTTGGCGCAGAAATTAGACTCGGTTAGTTCTCTGTCAGATCCGAGAGAGAACGCGTTCCTATCATGTGACGTGAGTAGTGATGTGATACGCCAAGTAGAGAAATCCCTGGCTGCTCTGGCACGGGTTAGGACTACCACCACGTTCCCTAGTCTGTCCACGCTCAGTCTCAAAGGTAAGTCTGGGTTACTCTTTCCAGGAAGACGGCCAGCCATTCTGTCAGATCCGAGAGAGAACGCGTTCCTATCATGTGACGTGAGTAGTGATGTGATACGCCAAGTAGAGAAATCCCTGGCTGCTCTGGCTCGGGTTAGGACTACCACCCATGTTTCGCTATGTCCCACTCTGACTGTGAACAGAGACATGTTTTTCTGTGGTGCAGATATTGTCGAGAGATGTGTTTTCAATTACTTCGTTCATTGCACTCGCAGTATCTATTGTCGCTTCCTATAAACATGTGCATCTTGTTTTTAATTTATCTATGCTGTCGGTGTCAGAGTGTCATCTAAGTGATAGCAATGGAACTGCGGCCAAAATAAGACGTCGGAAAAAGTGGTTTCAGAGCCAAGAAGAAACAACGAACTGGGCCAAAAAAGCGAAAGATTGTTCCTTTGACAGAGTGTTCCAACTGTGACTCTGAGAAGTACGTATTGTGTCTCTTTTCGCTCATCTGATGAAGTGCTTATTACGGGATGGGCATGCTGCAACTCAGACCCATATTTATGAACAAAATGCTGGCTCTCAGTAAGTGCTCAAGCATCAATTCCAAACATCTGATTGGCCAAAATTTGTTTAAGACTGATCTGAGACCGAGAATTTTTGTTCATAAATACGGGTGTCAGACTAAACGAATCTGATCTAGCAGTTGTTTCATTTGCTATGAAATAAAAACGGCGCGACGATAAAACACTTCTTTCATAGCTAGGGCCGATAGAGAGTGATAAAAAAGTAACTTCTTTTTTGGACAGTTATTTAGGTAGTTAAAAGTTGTAGTAATAATAATAGACTCCTGAGTGGAAGGTAACCACTAGGCGAAGTTAACGCCGGAGGCATTTTCTACCACAGAGCTCCATTATTTTGTGGTCAAAATCTCAAATAAATGAGGATAAAATTCCATGCCTCGGCTGGGATCGAACCCACGCCCTCCTGTTTACCAGGCGAGCGTCTTGACCACTACGCTACCGAGGCAGACAAAAAGTTAGTTAGTAAAGTCTGATTTTCTTACAGTGTTTTTATTCGCTTCTAAGAACTACTAGAGTGTCAGCGACCATAACGTGTGTATGGCGAGATTGGCTACCCTATAACGCGGTTTATCAAAAAATCAAAGAGAGGCATCACTTTAGGACCCATAACTTTTGCGGTGTTTAACACTAAGCTGACAGTCCTGAGCAATAACTTGTACTGAACAGTACTACAGAGTCTTAATTATTACCATGGGACTGCTAAGTCTTAAGCTGACCCATAACTTTTGCGGTGTTTAACACATCATCAAAGAGATTTTGTTTCCTCAATATGAATCTATAACCTACTCATTAAGCACTTATCTCTGTAAACCTAACTATTAAATGGTTATGGACCTATTATTTTCGTCTTAGTCCATTCCGAGTCTATTGTTATTCGTGAGGTCTTCTTCTTGGGTCTTGGGGACGTGAGTTTCTTCCTAAGGCAAATCTCATTTGTCCGTTTGGTATGAATCATCATTCTGCCATTTTCTTTTCGTGATGGAATGTAAATTAAAGTAGATACGGTTCGTCAGTACATATACATATTCAAGTTTCAAGTAGGTACTGTCGTAGGAATACTTAAAATTAAAATATAACAAAAAAGTAAAAATCGTCTTTACTTTTAAAACTTTCAAGGCAGGTTCACACGCTATGTCGTATTGTATTGGTTAAATCCCATCAAATAAATGGGAGCGTAAGTCAGCCTAATTAGCCTGAAAAGTAGCGTCAGCCTAGTTACTCTAGTTAGCCTCAAAAGTAGCGCCTGTCTTGTACGCAATAGGTCGCGGATTTAATTCCTTTCCGGGGCAAAATTTATCATGGACAGATACAGTTCGTTCCCGGAACGGCTGGCTTTCTGCTATCCTCTCATCCTTCGCTCTTCAATTTCGGGACGATAAGAACTCTGATGTTATTCCGTCAAACCTCTTTCAAAAAGGCATGTTTTTGTATGTGATTTTTTTTCCCCTCAATTTCATCACTGTTTTGTTATAATTCTCTTACAATATTGGATGAACTCGTAACTACAACTACAACTAGATCATGTTGTGATGTAGTTGATAGCAGAACTATATCTCTGCTCTCTACTTCTATTTTCAACTCTTTTGACCTCACGAGTTGAGGGCACAATAACGATTGACCACCCTGTATATAGATTCTAGGTAGGTACCTAATAGGTTATGTTCTGTTATGAATTTTCTGTAGTGATGAAATTTACATTTTGATAGAGTCCAATGAAATTATAGATATGTACATTTTTTTATTATGATCTTGAAATAATAATAATAATAATAATAATGATAATAATAAATAAATTTACGTAATAAAACGATGTATATGAAAATTTCTTCGTGATGAAATTTCCATTTTTAAATCGGTTGTGCGTTGGATCCAATCATGGTAATGCATTTCAAATGCATAATGAGTACCTTTCAAACCACAAAGTTGTTTTTGATTGCTATTTGTAATGTCCGGACTGCCTTTCTAACAACAAAGGCGTTCTTGTTATCTGTAATATCTGCACGCTGCAAAATAAATAATAATAGAACAAAAACAAAAAAAGTATGCTTATGATTCTAGCTCAATAATGAAGTAATAATGTTGTATTGTTTACAACATTGTGGCCAGTAGATTTCTGTAATGGAACTTCTTAAATAAAGTCAGTCATAAACTAACTATCGTCACAGAAACATCTCCTCTTTATTTTTCCCAAACATCATTATGAACGATCTTAACAACATGTATTCGCTGCCGTTAACCCATTTCCCATCTCAATCTCTCCTCAGGTATACGTGTTAGACACGGGTAATTCTCGCATCAAAGTTCTAGACAGTGATCTCCGGTTTGTAAGGCATCTAGAGCACCCGGCCCTCCTTGGTAAATCCTGCACTGGGATTGCTACCATTCATATTGACGATACAGAGGCGGAGTTGAAGAACAAGACAGGGCTAATTGTGGTCAACTGGAGGAGCAAGGATGTCACCAAGTAAGTCCAACCGCAATAACCTCCCAGCGGTCTGAGTACTTTCTGAGTCAGATGATCTGAGTGAGACACAATTGAAAAGAATTCACGTTACTGTCTGACAGGCCTAGTGGTGAGCATGAGTGGCCGGTATCAGAAGCCTCTGCCTTTTTCCATTCCTGCCCTTCCATTAATTATTTATTCATTCATTGTAAGAAACACAAAGTAATCTCCATGCTCGAGTGGGTATTACAGTAGGCTTGCACGTCGAAGGACCCGGGTTCGAATCGGGGTCGAAGTTTTTTCGGCTCTGTGCTTGAAAGTCGGGGTGCACTCAGCCTCGTGAGGACAATTGAGTATCTACTGCGAGTAGCGACCAGTGACGACATTACCAGTGTAAAAAGATTATTGAAATATTGAAATTGATTGCAAAGGAGTGGTGCACTCAGCCTCGTGAGGACAATTGAGTATCTACTGCGAGTAGCGACCAGTGACGACATTACCAGTGTAAAAAGATTATTGAAATTGATTGCAAAGGAGGCACTTAGTAATGTTGTGATATCCACAAAAGTTGGGAAAAAGCTCCGCATTACCACAAAGAATTTGAGATTTACTTCTATTCGGTTCTAATATCTACTTATATCTGATTTCCAGGATAACCAGTGAAGGAGACACCGTATCCAGTTTCACTCATGCAGACTTCATAGAGCCTACTGACGTGGCTGTAGACCCTACATATGGACACATCCTGATAGCAGATAATGGTCCTGCTTGTGTATTTGTATTCGATACACGGGGCAAACTACTGTTCCAGGTATAATAAAAGAAACCTAGGGGACATGATTATGGGAAATTAATTTACCAAAGTGATTTGTACTTACAATAGGTCTCTCTACTAATTCATGTCAAATTTCAGACCCAGTTTCACACATGCAGACTTCATAGAGCCTACTGACGTGGCTGTAGACCCTACATATGGACACATCCTGATAGCAGATAATGGTCCTGCCTGTGTATTTGTATTCGATACGCGAGGCAAACTACTGTTCCAGGTAAGATTAGTAGTTCAGTAACCACTGACACTCAACCAGGAGGTGCTGGGTTTGAATTCCGGCCTAAGCGGAGATTTTCTAATTGAACTTTTTCGTTCCCGAATAGGCATGGATGTTAAAGAATGTGTCTTAAAGTGATGCAAAAGCGCTTTCGAGGCACCTTTATTATTATTAGCAAGCCTGCCTTGTAAGCGCTAGGTCGCGGGTTCGATTCCCGCCCGGGGCAAACTTTATCCTAAACGACCTAAACAGATAAGGTTCGTTTTTGGAACAGCTGGCTTTCTCCTATCCTGTCTTCCTTCTCTCTCCGCTTTCGGAACGATAAGACCTTTTTAGCAGTACCTACAGTTATCATTATCGAACCTCTTCAAAAAATCAATAATTAAAAATCTAATTGCTGGGAAAGTGGACGATAAAACCTTCATTTATGATTCTCTTCTGATTTTGCAGGTTGGTAAGAAGGGTAGTACTCCAGGCTGTTTCTCTCTCATGTCCTCGATAACAGTCGGAAAATAATTAAAAATCTAATTGCTGGGAAAGTGGACGATAAAACCTTCATTTATGATTCTCTTCTGATTTTGCAGGTTGGTAAGAAGGGCAGTACTCCAGGCTGTTTCTCTCTCATGTCCTCGATAACAGTAGGTGCAGGTGGCGAGATCATAATAGCAGACTCCAGGATTCAAGTGTTCAATGGTAAAGGTGACTTCATGCTGGAGTTCCCTCAGGATGCCAAGGGTAAGAATCTAACTCGGTGGTGTAGTGGTCAAGGCGTAGGGTGAGGGTTCAAGTTTTAGCTGAGATATGGAATTCTCAAAATTGTTTGAGAATGTGACCACAACAGTAGCCTACTGCTGGGGTAAAGGAATTCTTTAGTTCTGTTCGAGCAGTATAAAATTTAGGCCTGTCTCACACTGCACGCGAAGACGCGCGAATTTGAGTAGCGCGTAGTCGGCTGCAAACCCAAATAGATTAAAAATGATAGAGATCCTCTATGTCCATAGAGGTCCAATGTGAGACGGTCGCTAATTCAATTGTGTTATAGTGTCTCCATCATGCTTTATCGTATCTTGTGGAAAAGCAACTCTTTTGCAACATCTGTCATCGTTTTCATTTTCATCGAGCATTGCATCTTTTGATCTCGCATCTCCGGAACCTATATCACAATCATTTCTCCTGAATGGTATAGTTGGTGTACAGTTCATTTCAACTTCCCCAGCTCCATCATGCTTTATCGTATCTTGTGGAAAAGCAACTCTTTTGCAACATCTGTCATCGTTTTCATTTCCATCTAGCATCGCATCTTTTGATCTCGCATCTCCGGAACCTATATCACAATCATTTCTCCTGAATGGTATAGTTGGTGTACAGTCCATTTCAACTTTCCCACCGGTTTCAGTACCATTATCTCCTAATTCTTCCACAATATTCGACACAGCGCGTTGACTATACGTATGATCTTTATCATGTTGGGTGCCTAATTTATCCAAGTCGGTAGAGAAAATATCATCGTGAATCCAGGACGGAATGTTTTCAAACGACAAATGTGAATCCAAATCCAGCAACACAGATTCGGACGAGAACAAACCCAGGTCTGTCATGAGCTTGTCACTGTGGTCCAAACTTTCTATCATGCTCCATCATGCTTTATCGTATCTTGTGGAAAAGCAACTCTTTTGCAACATCTGTCATCGTTTTCATTTCCATCTAGCATCGCATCTTTCGATCTCGCATCTCCGGAACCTATATCACACTCATTTCTCCTGAATGGTATAGTTGGTGTACAATCCATTTCAACTTCCCCATCGGTTTCAGCACCATTATCTCCTAATTCTTCCACAATATTCGACACAGCGCGTTGACTATACGTATGATCCTTATCATGTTGGGTGCCTAATTTATCCAAGTCGGTAGAGAAAATATCATCGTGAATCCAGGACGGAATATTTTCAAACGACAAATGTGAATCCAAATCCAGCAAGACAGATTCGGATGAGAACAAACCCAGGTCTGTCATGAGCTTGTCACTGTGGTCCAAACTTTCTATCATAATGAAAGACAATTTAAAATGACCTACAAGAAATTGGCATTAGTAAAGCTTGAAAAGTTTGCTCGGAACACTGATTGATTAAACAAAAAGGTTACCTAGTTAGTGAAAAGTTTGCCAATACGGTAAAACTAAAAAAGGTCCACATGTGAAAGAAAAGAAAGCAACAGCATACTGCAAAAACAAAAAAAGAAGCAGATATTAGATAACAATTTCAATTTGATTTCAGTTAGATATCACATATTATGTTCCTAACACCGGAACACTGATTGATTAAACAAAAAGGTTACCTAGTTAGTGAAAAGTTTGCCAATACGGTAAAACTAAAAAAGGTCCACATGTGAAATAAAAGAAAGCAACAGCATACTGCAAAAACAAAAATAAAAGCAGATATTAGATAACAATTTCAATTTGATTTCAGTTAGATATCACATATTATGTTCCTAACATGGAAAGTTAAAGTTAATTTTAGAAGGAGTTGGACTTTTAAAAGATAGAACTTTGGAGAAAACGATTCAAAATGCAAACTCTCATTAAGGATCAAAAAGCACTCTTGTTCAGAAAAAAGGGCAAAATATTTCACCGCTCTTGAATATTTCAACTTTAAACTCGGTTAAACGCACCACCCTTGGAACTTCAATTAAAACGCGGATGAAAAACACGAAAATCGGAAAAACGCTTCAAAAGCTACTATCCACTATTAAGCGATTTCCACTTGTTGTCTGGTTCGTGTCAGGTTGTAAAGTGAATCGCTTTCCATGATTTGTTCTAAGTTCACGTCACAGCTGTGTGGTATACCAATCCCTAGGGATCTTAAGGGACCAGAGATTGGCGTGATTTATGTGTTCTATGAATTGTGACCGTGATGAGTGTTTTGTTTTGATATGAATGCAGAAGCTATGAGCTAAATATGTAATTCTATGTTGTGAGTTGTGTGGGTTTTGAAGTATTTTATTCCAGAAGGGTGAGATGCCCGCTCTCACACTCAGCCTGTCTGACAGGCTGCGATCTCATAGACCTAAGACTTTAGATTTTTCCGTCACACACATTCCGTCTGTCAGCATGTCTGACAGATTGCGGCGCCTGAACGTGGGTGGCTGATGTTAGGACAAAAATCGAGTTTTAAGTAAAACCAGCTCGAAATCATGAGATAGACAAATTACACTCGAAAGTTTTTTATGCAAGAAAAGCCTTAACCCTGCTTGGATCCCTTTCAGGCAAAACTACTTTTCCAATGCGGAATGTTGTTGTGAAAACAATCACTCAATAAGAATAGAATAGAATTATAGAATATACCTTGTTTATCCTGCCCGGAATAGGACTGAAAAGTCCCTTTACCCCAGCAGTCTAAACAAAGGTCTCGGTATATTTGATGGGTTATTAAAGAATTAAATATATACACTAACAATTCATTAAAAAGACCTTGCTTAACTAAAAAAAAAAAAAAAAAAGGAAATGTAAATTAAATATAGGTGATAATAGAAAGTGAACAATAAAGTTAAAAAAGGAAAGTAGAACAACAGGTTGATATCTCCATTATTCATCATTCATTATTATACACGAGTTTTTGTAAACCCTCCCATTACTTTTTAATGAAAATCACAAACTTCAAAGCTTTTATTTGAAACTCTCGCTTTTCGCCTTTCGGTCCTTTTTGAAGAGAACTCTTCAAGTATGACATTAGCGTGGACCCATGAACTATTTGGTGACAATGGGTACATTGATTATATTCTACTGTGGGGTAAAAGTGGTAGGACCCAACACCCAACCTCATATGGTGTTAATATTTCAGAACCGCGCCCCCTTGGTATTTATTTACTTATTATATTTGTGCACAGATCCATTTTCTCATTAAACTAATTACTTTCTCTCTCTCTCTCTCTCTCTCTCTCTCTCTCTCTCTCTCTCTCTTCTCCCTCTCTCTCTTTCTCTCGCTCTCTCTCTCTCCCTCTCTCTCTCTCTCTCTCTCTCTCTCTCAAAAAAAAACAACAACGGCAACAATGGCTACTTGATGGTTATTGAATGTATACCTACTCATACAGGGAAGGTAGGTAGTCACAAAAAGGCTAAAAGACACACAGGACAACCATAATACCTATTAATAATATCAAGGATTTCGAAGAAAAAGAACCAAAATAAATTAAAAGGAAACGTAAAGTGGAATGCAACTCGGTAGTAACATCGCCTGAGGCATTCTCTACCACCCAACTTGTGCTTAAGTTTCAAATTTCATCAGACCTCGGTCAAATAAATATGTATAATAATAAACGTAAATCCGCACACGTGTCACCATAGCAATAAATCAAAAATATAACCATCAACAGTATCCCCAAACTCTCAGAAGCTACCCTCCTACCTCACAGCATGTTAACAAATTAACGCAGACCGCACGGTAAGACAAAAGACACAAAGACCAAACAAAGGGTTCTCCTATCCTAATCACTTGTTAGGGATCATATGACAGAATAAGTACTCCGATATCTCACCACCCAGGGATCTACTGCACAGAAGGAATACCTATTGTCTATCCGCAGTAGAAAGACAAATTGGTGAGCTCCCAGACCTACTGCCAGAATAGTTATATTGGCAAAAGTCAAACAGACATTAGCCAATCAAATGCCTGTATTATTTTCTTGTTAAGTAATAATACCTAGTGCTTATTTATACTACTCGAATAGGACTGAAAAGTCCCTTTACTCCAGCAGTAGGCTACTATCTACTATTATTGTGGTCAAATTCTCAAATTATATTGAGGATAAAATTCCATATCTCGGCTGGGATTGAACCCACGCCCTCCTGTTTACCAGGCGAGCGCCTTGACCACTACACCACCGAGGCAGGTCAGTTAAGTCTGACCGTAAAACAAATGAACGATATTTTCTGTTCTATTTGAACTCCTGTATTACTGATTACTACTAGGAATATTCCTGTGGGTTTGAATAAATCTGTTTTTGGCAAATTTCCCCTTTGTTATCTTCCTATTTTGGATAGCCTATAATATAGCCACCTCCTAGCACATGCCATGTTGTATCCTAGATCCAGGACATGAGGCACGAGATACTAACTATACCAGTAGCAGGTGCCTTTGATTTGATAAATTATGAGGTCCCTAAATATGTAACATGCCTATGTTATGTATTCATATCTCCTTAATATGTAGAAGTATGTACCTATTCATGTATTGTTTATACATATAGGAAGGTTTATAAATTTTGTTTTGTTTTAGTTTGGTATGCGCGATAATTATGTTGATTTATGTGACACATTTTTTAATATTAGTGGAGACGCCAAAAATCACGCATAGAATTGTTGGCGGAGATGACAGAATCACCAAAAATTGTCAGTGGAAAAAAAAATCATCTATTGTTGGAGATGCTAAAATCACTTTTGGGTAATTATTAGTGAAGATGCCAAAATCACGTATCGAATTGTTGGTTGGGATGACAGGATGACCATGACCAATCGCAAAATCGCTGGTGGAGATGGTGAAATCACTTTTAAATTTTAATTATTAATCTAGATGTCGGATGACCATGACCAATCGCAAAATCGCTGGTGGAGATGGTGAAATCACTTTTAAATTTTAATTATTAATCTAGAATATGTCGAAAATGACCTTTGAACTATTTGCAATGAATCAGAAATATTGAGGAACAAAAACTCTTGAGATAATTTGCCGGGAGGCGCTTTATCAATAGATATGAACTATGAAATAATAATGGTTCTTTCCTCTTTGCTGAAGGTAATTCAATTCTACAGTCAGTGAAACTAATTGAAGGCATTTTTACTAGGTAGTTTTTGGACGAGCTCCAAAAGGTTGGTAAACAGAATGACACTAAAGATTCAAAAGATGTTCCGGAATAGTTATACTCGTGTGTTATTTAACACTACTTAGACATGACCTAAGTTCATATACTCCATCAGTTTAATGACTAAACGGAGCCTTATTTTTTGTAGTAAGCAAGTGAACAAGTGTACATGAGCCATATTGCACTTTGATTATATTATTGAATTTCTAGTAAATTCTAGTAATAGTTCCCTAATGTTATTAATAGTACCCGTGCCAAGTAGTACCAGCCATGTGTCAACAAATACTGGAAGGTCCGAAACCACAGGTTCACGTTGAAATGTTGTTATTAATAGTACCCGTGCCAAGTAGTACCAGCCATGTGTCAACAAATACTGGAAGGTCCGAAACCACAGGTTCACGTTGAAATGTGTACAATTGTGTAGTGACCTCTAAGAATGCTCGGAGACTGTTGGGGCACCATCTCTAAGTAAGCTCAGAGGTCGACAATTTCATCAATTTTATTATCTGTAGACCAGGGCCTTCAGTCTCTGTCTTATCTCAGATGTAGGTATTAGGCTATTAGGTACATATGTGACACTTTGACCCCTTTGATGCCTAAATTTTTCAGAAGATGTATTCTGACATTAATGAAGTGGCACTTATTTTTTCTGACCCCTACTGAAATGACACTTACTATAATGACACTTAAAATAACACTTACTGAAGTGAAATTGATTGTCGAAAATCACGTTTGAATTTATGTATTCGTGGAGATGACAAATTCACTTCAATCCGTTTCTACTTCAGTCAGTGGAGACGCCAAACCAAATCTCTCCATTCAAATCGGCACAGAGTGCACTTGTTACGCCATTCAAATGACCTAAAGTTCAAATCAAGTGTCACATAACTGCAGAACCGGCTCTAACCACTTCCATTAAAGGCCATTAAAATCACGTTTGAATTTATGTATTCGTGGAGATGACAAATTCACTTCAATCCGTTTCTACTTCAGTCAGTGGAGACGCCAAATCTCTCCATTCAAATCGGCACAGAGTGTACTTGTTACGCCATTCAAATGACCTAAAGTTCAAATCAAGTGTCACACAACTGCATAACCGGCTCTAACCACTTCCATTAAAGACCATTTTTATCGATTATGAAACTGTCCATACTGCCCATTTCTTTCAATTAGATAGATGTAGATACATAGATACTAGAATGTTGAATCTATGAAGAATGTTGAATCTTTTATGAAGTAGGTAGATAGAATACTTACATCTACATATGAAGTTGTGACAATTTATTGAAGCTTTCACCTCTCTTCAGTTTGGTTCGGAGCCAAACAGTGGTAGTTACTTACCTATTTGCCTCACTGTCATCAGAAGCTTCAAACTTTATCTTGATGTAATTTGTTCTGCTAGTTTAGGAATGCTCGGAGACTGTTGGGGCACCATCTCTAAGTAAGCTCAGAGGTCGACAATTTCATCAATTTTATTATCTGTAGACCAGGGCCTAAGAGACTTCAGTCTCGGTCTTATCTCAGATGTAGGTTTTAGGCTATTAGGTACATATGTGACACTTTGACCCCTTTGATGCCTAAATGTTTCAGAAGATGTATTCGGACATTACTGACCTTTTTGCATCGAAATAACACTGAAAATACACTTACTGAAATAGCATGGCACTTACTGAAGTGGCACTTATTTTTTCTAAACCCTACTGAAATGACACTTACTAAAATGACACTTAAAATAACACTTACTGAAGAGAAAGTGACACTTACTTTTTCTGATCCCTATTGTAGGCCGCCAATATGACTCCGTTGATGGCAATATCTACCGGAACAACTTCGGCTACAAATTCTGCGCCACACATCATGGACCTGACAACTCCCTTACCGGATGCTACTAGTACTCCTACTGGGCCGTTCAGACTATCAACCCAACCGGGGACAGGCTCTTGGAACGACGGCAGAACTGAAAGAAGAATATCAGGGTTGTGGTTAGGCTTACTAGGACCGGATTAGGCTTGTTAGGACCAGCATGGCAGATACCTTTTTATTTGTTTTGACGAAGTTTAGTTTAGTGAGCTCCGGTCTTACCAATCTTACTGGCTGGGTATTGCCATGGCTTACCAATGGTACTGGGTATTGCCATGACTTACCAATGGTACTGGGTATTGCCATGACTTACCAATGGTACTGGGTATTGCCATGACTTACCAATGGTACTGGGTATTGCCATGACTTACCAATGCTAGGTTACTGAGTATTGTCATGACTTACCAATGCTAGGTTACTGAGTATTGTCATGACTTACCAATGCTAGGTTACTGAGTATTGTCATGACTTACCAATGCTAGGTTACTGAGTATTGTCATGACTTACCAATGCTAGGTTACTGAGTATTGTCATGACTTACCAATGCTAGGTTACTGAGTATTGTCATGACTTACCAATGCTAGGTTACTGAGTATTGTCATGACTTACCAATGCTAGGTTACTGAGTATTGTCATGATTTACCAATGCTAGGTACTGCCATGACTTACCAATGGTACTAGGTATTGCCATGACTTACCAATGCTAGGGCGGACTATGACTACTGGTAATTTAGTTTTGTACTCGTCCACCAGGGTTTCAGTCAGGCGTTTGGTGAAGGTGTAACTGTTTGGATGAGGACCCAGAATCCTGTAGAGAATAAAATAGATACACCGTTTACAAACGTAAAACGAACCATCACTTTAAGAAAGAACCATCGCATTATATTGTAGAAGAAGAAGAAGAAGAAGAAGAAGAAGGAAGGTGCCTATTATGGTTGTAATGTAAATGTCCGCCACAAACCCTCCGACCGTCGCGTTGGTCGGTCCGTCAGACAGTCGGTTCGCGTGTGGCGGGAAAAGCTTCAGACCTGGGACTGTCTGAAGGTCTGACCGTAAGTAGGGGACATAATAGCTACGTCGAAATTAAGAAGTGTAGTGGTGACACTACCAGAGCAAAAAAAAATGTAGTGTTGACTGTGTTGACAGAATTAAGGAGGCTCTCGCAACTATTCTTTAATAATTTGAACCTTGCAATCTTGCAAAAAGCTATCAAAACCAAGATAATTGGAATTTCATACTTGGGTGTGAGTTGCTTGATGGTTTCATCATCCATCCACTCCATAGCTCTCATGATATCATGAGGAGATACCGGGGATGGGTAGAGCTTCTCCTCCAACACCTTCTGGTCAGGATGACAGAATGCAGTGGAGAAGTGGATGAATGCCTGGTGGAGAAGATAAGGTGATATTAGTCTTGTCCAGTGGTCATGTTCCTCTGAAGAATCTTTAAAAACTAATAAGTCTAGCCACTCACTATCAGGTAGACCTGAGTATTGCTGAAAAGGTCCTGTCGTCAGGTCTACCTGGTAATGAGTGGCTGGCCTAAGGGTTGTACTGTAAGGATTGCTTTCGGCAATAATACCGTCCTTTGATTGTAATTATTTGTTGTTGTCTTTTGTACATATTAGATTATACATATAACTTGAAAGTTTATAACCAATCTAAATGGTCGTTCCAAAATAGCACGTATGGATCAGTGAAGTTAAAGCAACGTAGCACATGGTTGGTATTTGGACGAATAATCGTCTTAGACAACACGTGCAGGTCACTATTTCGGGGTGCACTCAGCCTCGTGAGGACAAGTAAGGGGCTGGTCTCAACGAAGTATAAATCTGGATGGAAGCATAGCAGTCAAATTGCTGTCTCTCAAATGCCCCCCAAAAAAAATCGTAGGGTGGAGTGGATTGGAACACATCACATGCCTTCATGCACACTCTATTTGTCAAGGGGCTAGGTTTACCTTGACCTTGGGATCATTTGAAGAAACCATTTACTGATGAATCCTAACCCTGAGTCTTGTCCAGTGGTCATGTTCCACTGAAGAATCTTTAAAAACTAATAAGTCTAGCCACTCACTATCAGGTAGACCTGAGTACCGGTGAAAAGGTCCTGTCGTCAGGTCTACCTGGTAATGAGTGGCTGGCCTAAGGATTGTACTGTAGGGATTGCTTTCGGCAATAATATCGTCCTTTGATTGTAATTATTTGTTGTTGTCTTTTGTACATATTTGATTATACATATAACTTGAAAGTTTATAACCAATCTAAATGGTCGTTCCAAAATAGCACGTACGGATCAGTGAAGTTAAAGCAACGTAGCACATGGTTGGTATTTGGACGAATAATCGTCTTAGACAACACGTGCAGGTGACTATTTCGGGGTGCACTCAGCCTCGTGAGGACAAGTAAGGGGCTGGTCTCAACGAAGTATAAATCTGGATGGAAGCATAGCAGTCAAATTGCTGTCTCTCAAATGCCCCAAAAAAAATCGTAGAGTGGAGTGGATTGGAACACATCACATGCCTTCAGGCACACTCCATTTGTCAAGGGGCTAGGTTTACCTTGACCTTGGGATCATTTGAAGAAACCATTTACTGATGAATCCTAACCTATGTCTAAACTCACCACAAGTTTCTTCATCTTCAGCGCAATGTCCAGCAGCCTCTGTGTGCCTCGCGTATTGGCCGCCACATTCTCCTTCAATTCAGCCTCCAGTTTCAACGAGGCTGCTCCATTGAACACCACAGACACCTCTTCCTGAAGCATCAGAAGGTCTGAGTCCTTGATGCCCAGGTTAGCCTGAAGTATGTCGCCTTCTATGATGTGCAGACGAGATAGTTGTGCCGGGCATTCCTTCCGGAGTCTCTCGAAAACCTACGATGATAAAAATTATGTTTCTGCTTAGACTATTTTTGATCGGAACTAGAATCTTGCGGCGTCGGCAGTTAATTCTGAGTAGTAGAATCTAGGTTATTTTATGTTGATCCGCCATTCCTTGACACTCGTATTAGTTTTAAGTCTGACATGAAATCCACCCCAGGCGGGAATCGAACCCGCGACCTAGTGCTTACAAGGTAGAGGCGCTACCTTCGAAGCTAACCAGGCTGGCTGTTGGTATTTTCATCCGACATCTTTCCAGAGGGCAACGTGCTCATAATCCTACAAATGTTAGATTGATCTAGCTGTGCAACATGCAAGTCTCAAAAGACTAGTAGGCTTTAGCTTGTTAGCTCTTTAAACCAGGGGCTATAGCAGTAATTATAATTAACTACGAGATATCTTGCTTCCGACCAAATAGGGAAATAGGGATACATATTATGTAATTATGTATTCCTTATTATACCTATGTATGTACCTACGAGTACATACTGGTTCATACCATTAATAATATAGGTGTTTGCCTAGGTACATAATTTGGACTGACAGCTTCACAAGAATTTATTAGACAATAACCAAACAAGTAAGTACATACCTACTTCCATAGACAGTTTCGCAGACACATAGACAGTTTCCGAATAGGTTAACTACCCCTATCAGTTAATGTAGTAACTCAATTTACCTTTACGTAGTAATACCTAGTTATCACTCTCTATTTGAAGATAAAGTTGTTCAGAATTCCTTTCTCTTTGTTGGAAATAATTGGTTCTAATGAGCTAGTGGAACTATGTCAGAGTGAATTATTTATTGTCTCGAGTTACCTAGTCTCTCTCTCTCTCTCTCTCTCTCTCTCTCTCTCTCTCTCTCTCTCTCTCTCTCTCTCTCTCTCTCTTTCTCTCTTATAAAAGTATCCTTGAATAGTAGGTATCTATTTACAGGGAAACTTTACTCCATACCTAAAAGGCCCACTCCGAGGCTAACGTGTAGGGGCAAACAGCCCTAAAGAATGGGTTAAGCTTCTACAAATCGATGAATTTATAGGGATATCTACATAATTTTATTCCATAGGAAGAAGAAATAATACATAGAGTCCATTCTCATGAGTACCTATAAAATATTAAAATTTGAGAAATTTGACACATCCACCATTAAGTTCATAAAAAATATTCATTAGGTACTATTAAATCCCTATTTATTATTTATTCGACCACTACACCACCGAGGCAGGTATTATGAACAGTTAATCACAATAATTACAACTTACTAAACAGTGTGTGTAGAAATTGCTCTCTGTGACTTAATAGGTACCATAATTATTTATTGACAGGTACTAGCTTACTACATATTATTATAATTACAACACCTAGCGGTAGGCGTCTACACTAAATAATGCGCTTTATCAATAGATATGAACTATGAAATAATAATGGTTCTTTCCTCTTTGCTGAAGGTAATTCAATTCTACAGTCAGTGAAACTAATTGAAGGCATTTTTACTAGGTAGTTTTTGGACGAGCTCCAAAAGGTTGGTAAACAGAATGACACTAAAGATTCAAAAGATGTTCCGGAATAGTTATACTCGTATGTTATGTTATTTAATACTTAGACATGACCTAAGTTCAAATACTCCATCAGTTTAATGATTAAACGGAGCCCTATTTGTAGTAAGCAAGTGAACAAGTGTACATGAGCCATATTGCACTTTGATTATATTATTGAATTTCTAGTAAATTCTAGTAATAGTTCCCTAATGTTATTAATAGCTTAAAGTCACTCTGAAATTGGATATTGAGATCAGAGATTGAGTAATCTGTGATGATCAGATAGGCATTGGGATATTGGGGATTAGCCTATGGAATATTCCATAATATAAACATCATCACAGGTAAAAGAATAACTTCCAACTTAATGCCTGCCGAGAATTTATTCCAAATTTGTAGACACGTGTAGTAGGTAGGGTAAGTGTGCCATTTATTCGCCCACCTAAAAAACGTACCATTTATTGGCCCACCTGCCCACATTTATTTTTCTAATTTTTGTTTTTATGACTAGGTACAATTTTGATAGCACTGGTTCGATAGCAGTCTTTAAGCCCTTTCTTTTGATGAAATTGGATCTTGAAAAAGTTCGTCCAGTTCAGCCTTATGTGGCGTATGGTACAGGTGGGCCAATAAATGGTACGTTTTTTAGGTGGGTGAATAAATGGTACACTTACCCTATGTCCCGATATTAGTAAACATCTTATTACTACATTGCTAAATTATCTACAGTTGTTTTCATTAGTGGAGATGACAAATTTACCATCTCTCTAGGGGACTCGTTCAATGAGCCATGGTCTTTGTTCCTTAGAAAAGTCTTTGTCCAAGGTTTTGGAGAAGTGTCAAATGACCCGATGACCAGCTCGAGTGGCGCAAGCAATCCACCAGTTCTCCATTGAGCACTGAAGTTGAGTAACGATGCGCTTGGTTGGTATCCGAATCGGTGACGATCTGGGTAATGACTTGCTGGCTTTATCTGGTCGGTCCTGACTCCTGACACCACTCTGGGTGAGGTTAATGAGAGGATGCGTGGATCTTGAAAAAGTTCGTCCAGTTCAGACTTATGTGGCGTATGGTACAGGTGGGCCAATAAATGGCACGTTTTTTAGGTGGGCGAACAAATGGTACACTTACCCTATCAGCTCCAAGTTTCCTATTTATTAGCCAGCCTAGTTAGCTTAGTTGGTAGTGCCTTTGCCTTGTAAGCGCTAGGCTGCGCCCGCTCTGTCAATCCCGCCCGACCAGCCTAGTTAGCTTAGTTGGTAGTGCGTCTGCCTTGTAAGCGCTAGGCCGCGGGTTCGATTCCCGCCCGGGGCGGGGATAATGTTCGTTCTCGGAACGGCTGGCTTTCCTCCTATCCTGTCTTCCTTCTCTCTTCGATTTCGGGACGATAAGACTTCGGAACGGCTGGCTTTCTCCTATCCTGTCTTCCTTCTCTCTTCGATTTCGGGACGATAAGACCATAGCAGTTACAGTCCCTCTGTCTTTTCCTTGTAGTTTGGCTGGAGAACTACAGGAAGGGTACCAGCCAGAATTTCCCTTCGCAAAAGAAAGAACAAAGTTTGAGTGCGAAGGGCATCCACTTGTAAAATTTTTGTAGCCCCCAGGGCTGATTGAGAGGCTGACGAAAAACGCCGACCCCGTCTGAACACGGGAAAAGTCGAGGAAAAAGAAGAAAAGACACATTTATTTCTTCTAAATCTGTTGTTCTATCCAAGGAGGGACCAAAAGAATAGACACACAGGTGAAAGAACCTGCATGAATAAAAGAATTTAGTACTTTTAGTTTTAGTAGTAAGCCGACTGGACGGATTCAGCCATCAGCAATGCCACGTCCTCATTGTCACCCGTCGAGATTCACACCACGGTTGGCGGTAGCTTAACATCAAGACACATGCTGGTGAATAGAATTGGCTCAGTGTGATTACTGATGGCTGATGTAGTGATGGCTTACAAAATCAAAACATAACAACTCAGTCGAATTATCTAACACTCTCTAGTAACCTTGATAGCAATGGACTATGTAGTGATGGCTTACAAAATCAAAACATAACAACTCAGTCGAATTATCTAACACTCTCTAGTAACCTTGATAGCAATGGACTATGATCTGCCGTTAAGGCCACAAACTAATTATGTGGGCTCATATACCGCAACGTTTCTATGTGAGACCCGCGACATTTTTTTCTCAGTGTGTAAAGAAGGAGAAAGATATGGACAATAAACTGTAACTTTAATTATATTGATAATAATTTTTAATTAGTTAAGTCCATATTTATAAACTTAAATATGTGGTGCCTATCTCAGGCTATAAACAGTTGTGGAATTGCACATGGTATTCTATCTTGCACATCTTAATCATCAAATTATTGCCTACTCTACGAGTGATACATCTGAATTATGCTATTAAGCATTACAACCGTTTCAAATGGACACTTCTAAATATCGACCAACAGACCTTGGAAGGTCGAAAAATATTTGAGAAGATATTTTGGTTTTTTGGCACAGACAATTTTTTGGCCTACTGAGTGGTGACCAAAATTGAAAAGAAGGAGAATCTATACGGTCTTTTCCTCCCAGAACAATCGTCAGCAAAAAACGATGATTGCCGAATTAATCTTTTTAATTACCTACCTATTTAAGTTTTAAATTAAGACTGTCGATGTTCCCGAATTCCCGATTCAATTTCTGCCCAAATTGTTTTTTCGTCTTTTTAAGCTTCCTTTGTTACTTACATTTTGAGGAGTACCTAACTTTGCTTCAAAAGTTGAGAAGTACTGAATTGACATACAAAAAAATTATATCCAACACCTTCCTATCTCTAATAATTCTGTGAACCATAAATTAAGATTTAGGATTTCAAAATTCAAATATAAGGTATTTCATGGTACCTAACATTAGGAAGGTACTACAACTGTATTTAGGGTGAATGAATTTGATTGGCTCCTGCAACAGGCGCAACGGAGTGTAACCAATTCTAGTCCAATGACCATCTTCGATTTGGTCCAAAGATTGGAATTTGGCAATTAATTAATTACAAAGCGTAATAAATCAATCCAGTTTTTCTTTTCTCTACTCTGAAGTCTTTGGAATAACTTTTTTATAGTCATTCGGGCATTTCACCTATTATTTGCCAATCTGGGAACAGAATAATTCCGTCCGAAAATTTCCACCCAGCCTGGATTCGAACTCAGGACCACCGGTGTCAAGAGCGTTGCATACCTCTCTTTAGAGTCTAGATCTAGAATCTCTAGAAGTTTCGATCATTCTAGACTTAATTTGCGCAATTTTCAAGGTCTACAAATCCAATATTTTCTCCGTCCCCCAGGGTTCCAGAGTTGCTTAGTTTTGAAATTTCCTATCAACTAATCATTCCACATCGAAGAGTAGATTCTACGCTTGCAAGTGAAAACAGGTGACGTCGCGCGACACTGTCGCGCGATTTTGTCGCACGACAGAGGTCGCGTTGGTGGAAATCCACCTTTAGGTATTTCATGGTAGGTACCTAACATTAGGAAGGTACTATAACTGTATTTAGGGTGAGTGAATTTGATTGGCTCCTGCAACAGGCGCAACGGAGTGTAACCAATTCTAGTCCAATGACCATCTTCGATCTGGTCCAAAGATTGGAATTTGGCAATTAATTAATTACCTAATTACAAAGCGTAATAAATCAATCCATTTTTTCTTTCTTTTCTCTACTCTGAAGTCTTTGGAATAACTTTTTTTATAGTCATTCGGGCATTTCACCTATTTGCCAATCTGGGAACGGAATAATTCCGTCCGAAAATTTCCACCCAGCCTGGATTCGAACTCAGGATCACCGGGGTCAAGAGCGTTGCATACCTCTCTTTAGAGTTTAGATATAGAGAATCTCTAGTTATTTTCCGTCAGAGTCCTGAACTCTGACGTCAGACTTTAGGAGATGCGCAGAAACGTATGCGCACAAACATGAATTGCGCAGAAATACATGCGCACAAGGATCTAGAATCTCTAGAAGTTTCGATCATTCTAGACTTAATTTGCGCAATTTTCAAGGTCTACAAATCCAATATTTTCTCCGTCCCCCCAGGGTTCCAGAGTCGCTTAGTTTTGAAATTTCCCATCAACTAATCATTCCACATCGAAGAGTAGATTCTACGAGTAGATAGATAAGGTGTTTAATCCCACAGCTTTACCGAAGATAAATACGTATTATCTCATAAGTTTGGTGCCGTTTCACCAAAGATCGATAGAGACATAGATAAATAGAATAGATAAGTATTAATCCCACAGCTTTACCGAAGATAAATACGTATTATCTCATAAGTTTGGTGCCGTTTCACCAAAGATCGATAGAGACATAGATAAATCTATTAGTTATAAGTTTGGTGTCATATGTGTTGTAACTAGGCACCTTAGGACCTCTTGGCTCTTGGAGCAAAAAGAGAAGCAGTGACCAAATAACTATCACATTCATGTCAATAACAGTGTGCCCCGTGAAAGGTTTTACCTGCTGGTCATATTTCAATCTGGGGTTATAGACATAGCATTTATATGCCTACTGTCGATGTCGCTTGCCTATATTATAGTGCCTAGCTGCCTAGGTATAGTGGCATATCTTGTTCTGACAGTCTATAAATAAAGAATAAGGCACTAGACATACTTTAATATAAGTAGTACTTACTCGTACTTAGTTCTGACAGTCTAAATAAAGCCCTAACTCCAGTTAAAGTTCCCTCTATCAAGCTTAAAAAAAGCTCTAGCCTGTACTGTCTACTGGTTATCAATATGTTTACTGCCCATCAAGATTTAATTACTGCCTCGCGCATTCTTTACGACTAACCGGTTGACTTGTGTTTATATTCTTCTCTCTCTCTCTCTCTCTCTCTCTCTCTCTCTCTCTCTCTCTCTCTCTCTCTCTCTCTCTCTCTCTCTCTCTCTCTCTCTCTCTTTCTCTCTTATAAAAGTATCCTTGAATAGTAGGTATCTATTTACAGGGAAACTTTACTCCATACCTAAAAGGCCCACTCCGAGGCTAACGTGTAGGGGCAAACAGCCCTAAAGAATGGGTTAAGCTTCTACAAATCGATGAATTTATAGGGATATCTACATAATTTTATTCCATAGGAAGAAGAAATAATACATAGAGTCCATTCTCATGAGTACCTATAAAATATTAAAATTTGAGAAATTTGACACATCCACCATTAAGTTCATAAAAAATATTCATTAGGTACTATTAAATCCCTATTTATTATTTATTCGACCACTACACCACCGAGGCAGGTATTATGAACAGTTAATCACAATAATTACAACTTACTAAACAGTGTGTGTAGAAATTGCTCTCTGTGACTTAATAGGTACCATAATTATTTATTGACAGGTACTAGCTTACTACATATTATTATAATTACAACACCTAGCGGTAGGCGTCTACACTAAATAATGACATAGCCAAGTGCACATGCTGTGAAAACAGATGTGAAATCCAAAGTCAAGGTGATAGAGCAGTGTGGATGAACTTTATACCTACAAGAGAGTATTCAGTGATTAGGAATATAGGTCTGGATGATCCTTGTCCACGAAAGACTGTTTAATTGAGCGATGAGAGAAAGGAAATGTGGACGAACCTTGTACATGGGAGATGAATGGAAGTTCAGTGATGAAAGAATGGAAGTATGGATGAACTTTGTGTATCCCACCTATTCAGAATTTCATTAAAGTTCAGATTCGAGAAATGTAGAATTACTATCATTAGGATCTCTTAGGAAACAATTAGATTTCAAAATCTCTGTTACAGAATAGTAGAGATCCTGCGGAAATTACAGGTTCTATGGTCCATGTTTTCCTACCCTTAGTCTCTGTGACCAAAATAATAGTCAATAGCACTGACTCTAGATCTGGAAGTGTTGGGATCGAAGTTAGGTCAGAGTGGAAAATTTGAAAATTTATCTCTCATCATTTTCAGACTTTGAGTTTTCAGATAGGTAAATAATAGGCGGAAGGTTCGAATCTTGAAGATTTCTCACTGATTATTTTGCATTCTCAGATTAGGTATGGAAAATCTTGAAGATTTCTCACTGATTATTTTGCATTCTCAGATTAGGTTGTAGGTATGGAAAGGCGAGAGCTGAAAAACTCCCAAGCTGACTCCGATTTTAATGAGATTTGGAAAAACATGTTCATTGTTCAATACCTAAAGAATATTTGTTCGTGAAATATAGGGCTCCATCGGGCCTTTGTGGGTCCGGTTGGTATCCTTTTTCCTTTGAGTTTATGTGAGCTAGTTCTTCAGTTCAACGAACTTCCAGTAAAATTTCATGGGGCAAGGAACATTGCTTATGTTCTGCAACATTGTTTCTTGTGCAGATTAATAAGATTACTGGTATTAGAATGCTTGAATTACCTTAATACCAACATAATAATGCACTGCTTGAATTACCTTAATACCAACATTATACCAGGTAAAAATCAACATTACACTCTGTAGCTATTCTCTATTTATACAGAAGTTACAAAATCAACTTGCAACTTTAACGCTTGAACCATCGCATAGACTCCAACGTAACTTGATAGAAACCAGTTGTGAAAATATAACTGCATACAGATATCCTACATAATTCTCTTCTATCTTCTATTATTATTATTCTTATTATTATTATTATTATTATTATTATTATTATCTTTTGAAAGATTAGTTTCGTTTGATAAGGTTTTAATGTCACTGTATAATTGCTAAGAGTGTTAAGGCCTTTCCTGGCGGGCTTATACCCTCCATTTGGCGACAAGGTAAATGTCAGCAGCTAGATAATGCCCAGAAGATCACCCATCCAAATAACAACCTAGCGAAACGTTGCTTAAATTCACACCGTAGGTAGGGAATACCTACCAATATTAGGTAAGATATAGGTAATAATAACAACAGAGACGCTGCAATACCTCTTTAATCTTCCAAATTAGAAGGTATGTACTTGCATAGGTACCTACTGATTTTCTTATCATTATCTTGCTTCTTAGAATCTGCCTACGTCTTACTCCATCACTAATACATATTACCTAGTATCTAAGATTATAGATACAGAGTAGGTAATCATCATTATATTCATTACCATAGGTACTTAGGTACTTCATTATTTTGTTTGTTTCGGCTAGGTAGTATCATCATCTACAAATTTACGATAGGTTTATATGATTGCATTATGGTCCCTAATGGTTTAGACTTTAGATTTTAGAAGATACCTTACCTTAGTAGGTACCTAAATATTTCTGGAGCTTTTGATAACTCTTGATAAATTCTGATTCCCAGGATTTGGAGAGATCTTTGTTGTGCGATAACATTGTTTTTTTTTTTTTTTTAAGGTTTGACAGAGGGAACTGTAACTGCTATGGTCTTATCGTCCCGAAATCGAAGAGAGAAGGAAGACAGGATAGGAGAAAGCCAGCCGTTCCGAGAACTTTTCGGAGGGGGCAACAACTGTTTCTACCACCGGCAGCCAGCTACTAATCAGTACGAAAGGCAACTTGCACCGGCAAGGCCAACAAGGCCGGGTCAAGCTTACGCAAGACCCAAAATAATAGTTTTTATTGCCCTACGGGGGAAAAACTATAGTATTTTCATTTTCAAGCACTGGTTGAGGCTGATATTTGTAATATTCTGTTTTGTCAGTGGTGAGGTCAAACTTCAACGCAAGAAATTGGTGTACGATTTTAGCAGAGGAATTGTGTCGTTGCAGATAGTCAGTATTTGCTAGGATGGAGCAACTGGATGTGATGTGCTGAATAGTTTCGGATACACGCTGACATAATCTGCATCGGTCGTCTACATTCTTCTTCTCGATGTGTTTCATGTAGTTCCTTGTTTCAATCACCTCATCTTGGATAGCAAGAACAAATCCTTCTGTTTCACCAAACAATGAACTTTTCTTCAGCCAAGCATTGGAGTTTTTTTTTTTTTTTTAAGAGGTTTGACAGAGGGAACTGTAACTGCTATGGTCTTATCGTCCCGAAATCGAAGAGAGAAGGAAGACAGGATAGGAGAAAGCCAGCCGTTCCGAGAACAAACATTATCCCATCAGGATAAAATCCGCCTCGGGCGGGAATCTAACCCGCGGCCTAGCGCTTACAAGGCAGACGCGCTAGCGGCGCTACCAACTAAGCTAACTAGGCTGGCTAACATTGTTTGATTTGTTTGTTTCATGATAACTGTCAAACAGTTTCTCTAATCTAATTTGACGAAATTTTGGCAGAAACGTTCAACATACCTATGTATAAAGTAAATTTTGCTCATTAAATTTGATCGGTGTTATGGTCTTGATCGGTGTTTTGGTCTCGATCGGCCTATGGGGTCCATGTAGGTGAAGTAAAGTCCTTATTTTGAGTAAATTTTATCCTAGTAGGATAAAATCCGCCCCGGGCGGAAATCGAACCCGCGGCCTAGCGCTTACAAGGCAGACGCGCTACCAACTAAGCTAACTAGGCTGGCTAACATTGTTTGATTTGTTTGTTTCATGATAACTGTCAAACAGTTTCTCCAATCTAACTTGACGAAATTTTGGCAGAAACGTTCAACATATCTAATATGTATAAAGTAAATTTTGCTCATTAAATTTGATCGGTGTTATGGTCTTGATCGGCCTATGGGGTCCATGTAGGTGAAGTAAAGTCCTTATTTTGAGTAAATTTTATCCTAGTGCTCTGACTGAACCAATAGTTTAGTTTTAAATAGTTTTAAACTAGCTTAAAGTCACTCTGAAATTGGATATTGAGATCAGAGATTGAGTAATCTGTGATGATCAGATAGGCATTGGGATATTGGGGATTAGTCTATGGAATATTCCATAATATAAACATCATCACAGGTAAAAGATTAACTTCCAACTTAATGCCTGCCGAGAATTCATTCCAAAATTGTAGACACGTGTAGTAGGTATCAGCTCCAAGTTTCCTATTTACGAAACCAAAATATCGTACCTATATACCGACATAAAACTAGAGTAAAAGCACCAGTCATAATTTGACCAACAGAAACAAGTGATCAGCTAGTTCAGTTGAAAACAAAGATGCCTAGTAGACAAAGGATGAATTGTGAACATTTATTTTAAGAGGGGACTAACATAAGGATGAATTGCTGTGTGAAAATTTTAGTGTGCAAATAATGGTCAGCCTAGTCAGCTCCTAAGGTATCGCCCCTGCTTTGTAATTTTAAGCGGTAGGTCGCGGGTTCGCTTCCCGCCTGGGGCGGAATTTATCCTAAACAGATAAGGTTGTTTCTGTGGACAGTAGATTTTCTCCTATCCTGTGCTCCTACTATTTTCTATTTCGGGAGGATAAACCCTCTGTTGTTACAGTTCTATCAGAGCTCTCTAAAAAGCACTCTGAGTACTTGGTTGTTTCTAAACACGAGAATTAAATTATTTCATTTGGTAATTTACCTAATATCAAACTGGTCCTAAATTTCGTCCTTGATATTCGAAAGACAAAGTCATTGCCCCCAAAACTTTCTGTCCAATACAAAGTTTACACATTAGGTGTAGGTTGTTTGGTAGCTAAGTGTCCATACCAACCTGTTTGTATTATGTAATCTCGATGCATCTGATATTTTGATACATACATAGGTATCTTGGATTTTTGAAGGTAGGCTACTGTGTTTACCTATGGATATTACAGAATGGTTTTGACCCTCAGTCCAATAGTCTAAATAGGGGTCTATGCCACTTCACACCTATTGATATTTCAGCCACAAGTAGGTATGCTTGGGGGACCAGGTCTGACTGGCGGAACTTAAACAGGGAGCAGACCAGTGTCTAGCTGTGGGATCAGAGCAGTCAAACCCTATCCAGCCTGGCTAGCTGGAGGTTACGAAGGGTTTATCATAATTTAAAGGAAAAGCACAGGTTCTCATGATGGTTGACTGTGGTTCGGGACGGGCCAAGTAATCTTGACTAGAGACCGTCAACCCCCCCCGGTACAGCTACACCGCTCTACAAAAACAAGAACAAAAACCACAACCATGGTCCTCTTACATATATGCAAACTTTTTGTGAGTTTGTGACGTATGAGAGTCAACATCGGTGGTCCTTCAAAATAAACAAGATCCAAGATCCATGACCCAGACAAGATATTCGATCCAAGTATACCACGTTATAGATTTCGGTTATGGTTAGGTTATGCTAGTTTTGGTGACTGTTATCAGTGTTTGATGTGCTGACCATTTGACCAATCTGTTTAATATCGTGGTAGATGAGTATCACACAGATGGTGAAGAAATCTTGTTTGGTGTTTAAGTAGATATATCTCGTACCTTTACAAGTTCATAAGCTGGAATCATAATTATATTCAATAAACGCCTCAAATTCCTTTGCGTATTCACTGAAATGGTTTGTACCGATCAACATTTTGGTGCCAAGGTCTACTTTGTTTATTTCAAAGATGAGTTTAATCGCCGATTTTATTTTGTAGCGATGAATCAACACTCGTGTTCTGTGTCGTAGCATGTCCATCCATCCCGTAGTAAATCTCTCATCTAATGTAATCTCGATGCATCTGATATTTTGATACATACATAGGTATCTTGGATTTTTGAAGGTAGGCTACTGTGTTTACCTATGGATATTACAGAATGGTTTTGACCCTCAGTCCAATAGTCTAAATAGGGGTCTATGCCACTTCACACCTATTGATATTTCAGCCACAAGTAGGTCTGCTTGGGGGACCAGGTCTGACTGGCGGAACTTGAACAGGGAGCAGACCAGTGTCTAGCTGTGGGATCAGAGCAGTCAAACCCTATCCAGCCTGGCTAGCTGGAGGTTACGAAGGGTTTATCATAATTTAAAGGAAAAGCACAGGTTCTCATGATGGTTGACTGTGGTTCGGGACGGGCCAAGTAATCTTGACTAGAGACCGTCAACCCCCCCCCGGTACAGCTACACCGCTCTACAAAAACAAGAACAAAAACCACAACCATGGTCCTCTTACATATATGCAAACTTTTTGTGAGTTTGTGACGTATGAGAGTCAACATCGGTGGTCCTTCAAAATAAACAAGATCCAAGATCCATGACCCAGACAAGATATTCGATCCAATGTACCACGTTATAGATTTCGGTTATGGTTAGGTTATGCTAGTTTTGGTGACTGTTATCAGTGTTTGATGTGCTGACCATTTGACCAATCTGTTTAATATCGTGGTAGATGAGTATCACACAGATGGTGAAGAAATCTTGTTTGGTGTTTAAGTAGATATATCTCGTACCTTTACAAGTTCATAAGCTGGAATCATAATTATATTCAATAAACGCCTCAAATTCCTTTGCGTATTCACTGAAATGGTTTTTACCGATCAACATTTTGGTGCCAAGGTCTACTTTGTTTATTTCAAAGATGAGTTTAATCGCCGATTTTATTTTGTAGCGATGAATCAACACTCGTGTTCTGTGTCGTAGCATGTCCATCCATCCCGTAGTAAATCTCTCATCTAATGGGTGTACACTGTAATAGTGAGTTTTTTTTTGTCAACTCTGGGAATCGAACCCGGGTCGTTCTGAATGGGTCAAGGTCAAATCGAGCTTTAAACCGCTTTGACGCTTCTCTGAAAGATTCTCAATTACATTAACATTTTGATAAGGATAATGATAATCCTTAATAGGAATAGGTATAGGTAATAATAGTAATCCTTAATATGAGAGGATAAACTTTGGTCTCAGTACAAAGTTACATCATGAGATTCACGAGGTTAGGCTAGAGAACAAACCCATATCCTATTGAAGAAATATCATACATCCTAAGGAAGATACTAACAGAACATCAAATGAACAAATCTCATGATGATCAAAGTCACGCTGCTATAAAACATAAGAACATGTGTTTTAGCGCCTCCACTAATACTTGTAAGTAAAAAGGACTTTGGCATCTCCACCAAGTAGCCAAGTACTAAACAATCTAAACATGTGAGGGACTTTGTCATCTCCACTACTTTTAAATCTTTTCCTTTCTTTCCATTTCTATATTTCCAAAGATATTCTTTCTTTCGCCAAGAAAATGTGTACGTACACAATTTTACACCTGGACTTCATCATTGGAACTTTTGTACCCGAATGGCCGAATAAAAAAGTTGAAATCTAAATGTAATTAGATTAGATTGCAAATTCGATCTAATTAGATTGTAAATTCGATCTAGGTAATTAGATTCGATTATCTGATCCAAAAGATTGTAAATCGTGATCACTAGTAAATCTGTAAGATCCTATCAGATAACTACTTATTTTTGTTTACTTTACGCTCACTCACCTAACTTTACGCAAATCCGTTTACGCCTCACGCCTGACTTTACGCTTCACGCACTCGGTAATGAGCTTAGGTATTCAATTTACGTATGATTATAAATTTTTCCAAGAGGTTTGGTAGAGGGAACTGTGACAACGGAGGTCTTATCGTCCCGAAATCGAAGAGAGGAGGACAGGATAGGAGAAATGCAGCCGTTCCTAGAACGAACCTTATCTGTTTGGGATAAAGTTCGCCGCGGGCGTGGATCGAACCTGTGACCTAGTGCTTACAAGGCAGGCGTGCTACCCTAATACAACTAATCTAGTTATTGGTTATACTCTTGCTTGTTTCTTCAATAGGAAGTAGGTTTGTCCTTTTTGGTACATACTATGCGTCGCCAATACCAATGTTTTACCAAGCTTGTAATTTATGTTTCTATTCAGCTACATAATTATTTAGAAAACAATTTGATCTAGATAATGGAATCAACCGGTCACTCCTACTTATTACATGCTTGTTTTGACGTAGGTATATCCTCTTAAAAGGTGTACGTACATATCTTGCAGCATTTTGAGACTTGTTCGGTTGTATCTATAACAAATATATCTGTTTTGATAATGTTGTGGACTCCATACACATTGCATCATGCAGCTTGCATTCTTTTTTCCTTTCTATTAGGTACATTATAAATAGGATTTCAAGAGGTTTGATAGAGGGAACTGTTACTGCCAAGGTCCTATCGTCCCGAAATCGTATCTTGGAGAGAATCTCCTATCCTGGAGAAATCCGGCCTTTTCGAAAACGAGGATAGAAGAAAGTCAGCCGTTCCGAGAAACAACCTTATTCGTTCAGGATACAATCCGCCCCGGGCGGGAATCCAACCCACTTAGGAAACGGTTTGTCGGAGGTAATGTAAGTAGGTAAAAAGAAAGTTGTGTGATGTTCACACCATTTTTGTTTCTAGATGTTAGATATATGTACCATGTACCTATACCTACAATGTTTACTTCTAGGTATGTAGGTACTATGTATCTCTGTAACTGTAAGTATGTTTGTGTTGGTGTGTTTTAACATCTACCTAGTTGTAGACAGTTAACCAGCTTTATGTTGTGGTAGGTCAGGAGATAGTTCTATAGTACTTCTTACTTGAAAAAAAAAAATATATAGGTACTTGCATCTGAACCACTTTAGCATTAGTTCATCGCAAATCGCAACAACGATTATAATGGTAGACAGAACAGATACCTCAAGGTGTTTAAAGAATTTTCTCGTCTGATATTATTACGTCATGGGGCGAACTGTAAAATGCAAAGCGCAAGCTTTTTTTCTGTCCTCGGGCAATAATTGTGTAATGATCAAAAGTTGATCATACATGACCTTGTATTCCATGACGTATGAATTTAAATCAGCAAGTTCAATTTATTAATGGCCAACCCATGACGATTCTGAACTTGGATATTGATGAACCAACCATGACTGGGTAAGTTTTGACTGTAGAGGCCGTTCATTAAGGCAGTTGGGAATGAGGCAGTTCATCTTAATCATGACAGAGCAGTTGTGTTCGAGGCAGTTTAACGACACGCAGATTAAAAATGACATTAGGGTACTTGTGAGGCAGTCAATCATTGGTGATGACTCTAATTCAGATAGGTCTTTATGTACTTACACTTGGATATTGATGAACCAACCATGACTGGGTAAGTTTTGACTGTAGAGGCCGTTCATTAAGGCAGTTGGGAATGAGGCAGTTCATCCTAATCATGACAGGGCAGTTATGTTCGAGGCAGTTTAACGACAGGCAGATTAAAAATGACATTAGGGTACTTGTGAGGCAGTCAATCATTGGTGATGACTAATTCAGATAGGTATTTGTACTTATTGTCTATGTAAGTAATTATTGACAAAATAAATTGACAATGACAATTATGTTTTCAATGAGTCAATGACAATGCCTAAACATGTCTGTCATTGCCTCTCTTTTTAGCTTGATTGCTAATTTGCACGTTATTACTTTTTCAATGAGTCAATGACAATGCCTAAACATGTCTGTCATTGCCTCTCTTTTTAGCTTGATTGCTAATTTGTACGTTATTACTTACTAGACTTACTTCACGTTGAGGGTAACGCGTCTGCCTACCTTTTAAGTGCTAGGTCGAGGGTTCGATCCCCACCCGTTGCAGGATTCGATTTCGGGACGATAAGACCTTCGTTGTATTACAGTTCCCTCTATCAAAAGCTCTCTCTTTTCTTAGCCAGACCAGTGTCTAGCTGTGGGATCAGAGCAGTCAAACCCTATCCAGCCTGGCTAGCTGGAGGTTACGAAGGGTTTATCATAATTTTCTTAGTTTGATTGCTGTGTACTTTGCACGCGGTTAAAAAATGAGCTTTTAACTGCATGCAATTTGTTGGTATCTATTAACCTAGGTATGATTATAGTATCGGTAAGAAAAATAATAAGGTAAATGACTGGAATCTATTAGACTCGAGATTTTTATCGGTGTAGACTAGTACCTATTTGGCCTTGCTTTTTGATCTGAAATGGCGTAATGGTTTTGGCCTTTGAATGAGGGTAAATAAGAGCGTATAGGTACTGATTATACCTAGATTACCTACCTAGCTAACTGCCGACCTATCCTCACAAGGCTGAATGCACCCCGAAGTAGACAGCATTACGGGTTGTCCCAGATGCCAGATGATCACCAGTTCAGATACAAACCACAAGGAAAATTTTTTACCAAAAATATAAATCGATAGGTGCTGAAAAATTTAAGATTTGGAAATATTCTCTTTCAGATAGCACCGTAATAATTTACCATGGTAAAACCATGGGGTTTCAAAATATCACAAGAATCTTTTGATTGGTGGACAAAAAAAGGTAGATCTCTGCTAGAAACTAGACCAATGGAGAGAGGCTGATCGGGAAAAGGGCGAAAATTTGAGTATGAGAAAATTGAAAAGATCAATAGGTATGATTCTTTTGTGTTCGACGCAGAACAATATTGCGGATCCAAAAATGCAATGATCGGAAAAAGGGCGAAAGTCGACTTTCGCTCGTTTTTCAATCAGCCTCTCAATCATACCCAATATATAATATCTCGGGAACGGTATGAGCTAGAGACTTGAAATTTGGTATGTAGTCCACAAATGTGACAAGGATGCAACACAAAATACTTGGTTAGGATAGGTGCAGTAGTTGACGGAATTTCGGCCGCTTTTTGGCAGATTTCGACCGTTTTTGGTGGCTTTCAGCTCTACCGACTAAACGGTTAGAGATATTGTAAAAGTTAAGGTGAAAGAACACTCAAATAAGCATAATTTAATAAGATAAGGAAAGTCGTGTGATGTTCACACAAGATTTTTTTTAAATAAACATTTATTTAAAAAAAAAGTAAATCTCTGTGAAACATAATTATTATTATTATTTTGTAGGTATTGATTAAAGTAAACAATAAAATAATAAAAATCTCCATTTTCCCCAACCATAACCAATTAAAAGAAACAACCCATACGCAACTGAAAAGCAAACAAATAAAACAAAATCGAAAACTTACCGCCGAGCGTTGTTGTACCAAAGTTGTAAACAAAATATCACAAGCCGAACTAAAACCACTCTACAAATGAAACCACTGATAACCACACGCGAAGAACCAAACAACCAAAGACCAGAGTAGAGATCTTACCAAGGTGTACGTAAGTAGGATAAAATTCCATACCTCGGCTGGGATTGAACCCACGCCCTCCTGTTTACCAGGCGAGCGCCTTGACCACTACACCACCGAGGGAGCAGGAAAAATGAGGACCAACGGAATTTTTCTTTTTCTTCTACGACTTCTAGATACCGAGATAAATCGATTTAAATAATACCGATAGATCGTAAAGTTTGACGTCACGACATATGCTCCCGTAGGTGATGACGTCATAATTCATGACTCCCGCTTCGTTTGTTTGTGCGCAAGCGTTTCTGCGCATTTTGACATTAAGTCTGACGTCACAACTCTTTGAATCACCTAGGAGAGGACTCAGTTGTGACCCTGGTCCATGCTACATGGTCTATGGGGGATTGGAGTAAACTTGGGTGAAGGGTGATTAAACCACTTCGTAATCAAGTATCCTAGACCTTTTAAAGTTACTTTTTCGGAGTTTTGACTTCAGATTTGGATTTTTCACAACTTTTTACGTAGGAATCGACCTTTTATTCATAATTTTTACCCAACTGCAACTGCTCCATTCAATTTTCAATATCCGAGAACTCTTTCAATTCTACAACTGGAACAGTTTCATTCTCCATCAGTATTGTGGCGTATTTCTTCTTCGAGTTTGTCATAGAGTTTTCATTATGTTTCTACAACTGTTCTAGTTGTAGGCACCTACACCGCTACAAGAACAAGAACAAAAACCACAACCATGGTCCTCTTACATATATGCAAACTTTTTGTGAGTTTGTGACGTATGAGAGTCAACCATGTATGAAACATAAAAGAAGAAACACACAATGTGGGTAAGAAAACCATGTATGAAACATAAAAGAAGAAACACACAATGTGGGTAAGAAAACCATGTATGAAACATAAAAGAAGAAACACACAATGTGGGTAAGAAAACCATGTATGAAACATAAAAGAAGAAACACACAATGTGGGTAAGAAAACCATGTATGAAACATAAAAGAAGAAACACACAATGTGGGTAAGAAAACCATGTATGAAACATAAAAGAAGAAACACACAATGTGGGTAAGAAAACCATGTATGAAACATAAAAGAAGAAACACACAATGTGGGTAAGAAAACCATGTATGAAACATAAAAGAAGAAACACACAATGTGGGTAAGAAAACCATGTATGAAACATAAAAGAAGAAACACACAATGTGGGTAAGAAAACCATGTATGAAACATAAAAGAAGAAACACACAATGTGGGTAAGAAAACCATGTATGAAACATAAAAGAAGAAACACACAATGTGGGTAAGAAAACCATGTATGAAACATAAAAGAAGAAACACACAATGTGGGTAAGAAAACCATGTATGAAACATAAAAGAAGAAACACACAATGTGGGTAAGAAAACCATGTATGAAACATAAAAGAAGAAACACACAATGTGGGTAAGAAAACCATGTATGAAACATAAAAGAAGAAACACACAATGTGGGTAAGAAAACCATGTATGAAACATAAAAGAAGAAACACACAATGTGGGTAAGAAAACCATGTATGAAACATAAAAGAAGAAACACACAATGTGGGTAAGAAAACCATGTATGAAACATAAAAGAAGAAACACACAATGTGGGTAAGAAAACCATGTATGAAACATAAAAGAAGAAACACACAATGTGGGTAAGAAAACCATGTATGAAACATAAAAGAAGAAACACACAATGTGGGTAAGAAAACCATGTATGAAACATAAAAGAAGAAACACACAATGTGGGTAAGAAAACCATGTATGAAACATAAAAGAAGAAACACACAATGTGGGTAAGAAAACCATGTATGAAACATAAAAGAAGAAACACACAATGTGGGTAAGAAAACCATGTATGAAACATAAAAGAAGAAACACACAATGTGGGTAAGAAAACCATGTATGAAACATAAAAGAAGAAACACACAATGTGGGTAAGAAAACCATGTATGAAACATAAAAGAAGAAACACACAATGTGGGTAAGAAAACCATGTATGAAACATAAAAGAAGAAACACACAATGTGGGTAAGAAAACCATGTATGAAACATAAAAGAAGAAACACACAATGTGGGTAAGAAAACCATGTATGAAACATAAAAGAAGAAACACACAATGTGGGTAAGAAAACCATGTATGAAACATAAAAGAAGAAACACACAATGTGGGTAAGAAAACCATGTATGAAACATAAAAGAAGAAACACACAATGTGGGTAAGAAAACCATGTATGAAACATAAAAGAAGAAACACACAATGTGGGTAAGAAAACCATGTATGAAACATAAAAGAAGAAACACACAATGTGGGTAAGAAAACCATGTATGAAACATAAAAGAAGAAACACACAATGTGGGTAAGAAAACCATGTATGAAACATAAAAGAAGAAACACACAATGTGGGTAAGAAAACCATGTATGAAACATAAAAGAAGAAACACACAATGTGGGTAAGAAAACCATGTATGAAACATAAAAGAAGAAACACACAATGTGGGTAAGAAAACCATGTATGAAACATAAAAGAAGAAACACACAATGTGGGTAAGAAAACCATGTATGAAACATAAAAGAAGAAACACACAATGTGGGTAAGAAAACCATGTATGAAACATAAAAGAAGAAACACACAATGTGGGTAAGAAAACCATGTATGAAACATAAAAGAAGAAACACACAATGTGGGTAAGAAAACCATGTATGAAACATAAAAGAAGAAACACACAATGTGGGTAAGAAAACCATGTATGAAACATAAAAGAAGAAACACACAATGTGGGTAAGAAAACCATGTATGAAACATAAAAGAAGAAACACACAATGTGGGTAAGAAAACCATGTATGAAACATAAAAGAAGAAACACACAATGTGGGTAAGAAAACCATGTATGAAACATAAAAGAAGAAACACACAATGTGGGTAAGAAAACCATGTATGAAACATAAAAGAAGAAACACACAATGTGGGTAAGAAAACCATGTATGAAACATAAAAGAAGAAACACACAATGTGGGTAAGAAAACCATGTATGAAACATAAAAGAAGAAACACACAATGTGGGTAAGAAAACCATGTATGAAACATAAAAGAAGAAACACACAATGTGGGTAAGAAAACCATGTATGAAACATAAAAGAAGAAACACACAATGTGGGTAAGAAAACCATGTATGAAACATAAAAGAAGAAACACACAATGTGGGTAAGAAAACCATGTATGAAACATAAAAGAAGAAACACACAATGTGGGTAAGAAAACCATGTATGAAACATAAAAGAAGAAACACACAATGTGGGTAAGAAAACCATGTATGAAACATAAAAGAAGAAACACACAATGTGGGTAAGAAAACCATGTATGAAACATAAAAGAAGAAACACACAATGTGGGTAAGAAAACCATGTATGAAACATAAAAGAAGAAACACACAATGTGGGTAAGAAAACCATGTATGAAACATAAAAGAAGAAACACACAATGTGGGTAAGAAAACCATGTATGAAACATAAAAGAAGAAACACACAATGTGGGTAAGAAAACCATGTATGAAACATAAAAGAAGAAACACACAATGTGGGTAAGAAAACCATGTATGAAACATAAAAGAAGAAACACACAATGTGGGTAAGAAAACCATGTATGAAACATAAAAGAAGAAACACACAATGTGGGTAAGAAAACCATGTATGAAACATAAAAGAAGAAACACACAATGTGGGTAAGAAAACCATGTATGAAACATAAAAGAAGAAACACACAATGTGGGTAAGAAAACCATGTATGAAACATAAAAGAAGAAACACACAATGTGGGTAAGAAAACCATGTATGAAACATAAAAGAAGAAACACACAATGTGGGTAAGAAAACCATGTATGAAACATAAAAGAAGAAACACACAATGTGGGTAAGAAAACCATGTATGAAACATAAAAGAAGAAACACACAATGTGGGTAAGAAAACCATGTATGAAACATAAAAGAAGAAACACACAATGTGGGTAAGAAAACCATGTATGAAACATAAAAGAAGAAACACACAATGTGGGTAAGAAAACCATGTATGAAACATAAAAGAAGAAACACACAATGTGGGTAAGAAAACCATGTATGAAACATAAAAGAAGAAACACACAATGTGGGTAAGAAAACCATGTATGAAACATAAAAGAAGAAACACACAATGTGGGTAAGAAAACCATGTATGAAACATAAAAGAAGAAACACACAATGTGGGTAAGAAAACCATGTATGAAACATAAAAGAAGAAACACACAATGTGGGTAAGAAAACCATGTATGAAACATAAAAGAAGAAACACACAATGTGGGTAAGAAAACCATGTATGAAACATAAAAGAAGAAACACACAATGTGGGTAAGAAAACCATGTATGAAACATAAAAGAAGAAACACACAATGTGGGTAAGAAAACCATGTATGAAACATAAAAGAAGAAACACACAATGTGGGTAAGAAAACCATGTATGAAACATAAAAGAAGAAACACACAATGTGGGTAAGAAAACCATGTATGAAACATAAAAGAAGAAACACACAATGTGGGTAAGAAAACCATGTATGAAACATAAAAGAAGAAACACACAATGTGGGTAAGAAAACCATGTATGAAACATAAAAGAAGAAACACACAATGTGGGTAAGAAAACCATGTATGAAACATAAAAGAAGAAACACACAATGTGGGTAAGAAAACCATGTATGAAACATAAAAGAAGAAACACACAATGTGGGTAAGAAAACCATGTATGAAACATAAAAGAAGAAACACACAATGTGGGTAAGAAAACCATGTATGAAACATAAAAGAAGAAACACACAATGTGGGTAAGAAAACCATGTATGAAACATAAAAGAAGAAACACACAATGTGGGTAAGAAAACCATGTATGAAACATAAAAGAAGAAACACACAATGTGGGTAAGAAAACCATGTATGAAACATAAAAGAAGAAACACACAATGTGGGTAAGAAAACCATGTATGAAACATAAAAGAAGAAACACACAATGTGGGTAAGAAAACCATGTATGAAACATAAAAGAAGAAACACACAATGTGGGTAAGAAAACCATGTATGAAACATAAAAGAAGAAACACACAATGTGGGTAAGAAAACCATGTATGAAACATAAAAGAAGAAACACACAATGTGGGTAAGAAAACCATGTATGAAACATAAAAGAAGAAACACACAATGTGGGTAAGAAAACCATGTATGAAACATAAAAGAAGAAACACACAATGTGGGTAAGAAAACCATGTATGAAACATAAAAGAAGAAACACACAATGTGGGTAAGAAAACCATGTATGAAACATAAAAGAAGAAACACACAATGTGGGTAAGAAAACCATGTATGAAACATAAAAGAAGAAACACACAATGTGGGTAAGAAAACCATGTATGAAACATAAAAGAAGAAACACACAATGTGGGTAAGAAAACCATGTATGAAACATAAAAGAAGAAACACACAATGTGGGTAAGAAAACCATGTATGAAACATAAAAGAAGAAACACACAATGTGGGTAAGAAAACCATGTATGAAACATAAAAGAAGAAACACACAATGTGGGTAAGAAAACCATGTATGAAACATAAAAGAAGAAACACACAATGTGGGTAAGAAAACCATGTATGAAACATAAAAGAAGAAACACACAATGTGGGTAAGAAAACCATGTATGAAACATAATAGAAGAAACACACAATGTGGGTAAGAAAACAATGTTTCATGTTAAATTCCAATTTTTGTGAAACAGGATTGGTGTGAAAGTTTATATCTGCTGGTCTGTTTCATACGGCTGAAAGGGAGAAAAATGAGGAAGCGTCTTCTCCTTCTCCTTCCTAGCCTTTTCCTATTTCAATAGGTCCGGCGCGCGGCGTAAAGAAAAAGGAACAGTGAGTAGTGAGTCTTTATTACCAGCCGATTGAGCTAAAACTCGGTATGCATAATATGTACCCATCAGATGACAATAAGTTATCTTTTATCCACTTACAACACTTATCGAAATATTTCGATATTTCTTACATTTCCTGCCAAAATTTCTTGCTGCTCCAGTTACTTTAGTTTAGTTTAGGTTGTATTCTAGTTAGCTATTTGTTGGTTTGACCGTGTTGTAGTGTTGTACTTACATCAAGGCTGACTTTGAGACTCTCGAGCTTATCGGTGACAGAGCTGATGATCTCATCCTTCAGATCTTCAACATCATCCTCACCAGGTGTGTGCTTGCCATTCAATCCTGAAATATTAACAACATAAAACATTCGTAAAAATAAAATAAATTTTATGCTATAAGAGTATAAGATATAATTAACAATCCTGCAAATATAAATGACATAATACAAATGAATAAAATATAATAAACAATCCTGCAATATATAATATTCGTACAAATAAATAAAAAATATAATAAGCAATCCTGAAATTATAAATGAAATAAAATAAAATATACCAATAGAAAATGTAAGCCCCAAGGCGCGATGCACACTAGTGAAACGCACGCAAAATCCGATTTTCACGTTTCATGAAATGTAAAAGTCAAGTTTCACGAAACCCGTACATAAGATCAAAGTGGCTCGATCACGTTTTATGAAATGCGTTTCTCCAGTGTACACTGCGCCCAAGTCGTGGGTTCGATTCCCGTCCTATCCTAAACAGATAGAGTTCGTTTTCGGAAGGGCTGACCTTTTCCTATCCTGAGCTAGGGTGCCTCTTTTTCTCTTTCTCTGTTTGTTTGTTTGTAATTTGTTTGTTTGGGTCAAATCTTGTAACTAAGATTTTTCTCTTCGATTTCGGGATGATAAGACCTCCTCTGTTACAGTTCCCTCTATCAAACCTCTAGGAGGAATAGGAACAGGACTCCAATTGTTAGCCCCCTCTTTAAATAAAACACATGAGAGAACCTCTAGGGGGGACAAAACTCACCATTGGTGACAGGGGCGGGAACAGCTGGAGTCTCTACCTCCTCTGTTACAGTTCCCTCTATCAAACCTCTAGGAGGAATAGGAACAGGACTCCAATTGTTAGCACCCTCTTTAAATAAGACACCTAAGAGAACCTCTAGGGGGGGGACAAAACTCACCATTGGTGACAGGGGCGGGAACAGCTGGAGTCTCCAGTTCAGCCAGACTCTCACCACCTCCTCCCACAACTTCCACAGGGGTGGTCTCAGGAGTAGGAGGGACGGGGGTAGATTCCTCAGCAACAGGGGCGGCCACGGGCTCCTGTGAATTAAACAGAGAAATGTTAGAAGGGCATAAAATACGATTATAGAATAGAATAAATGTCAAATCAAAGGATTTTTTTCAGCCTAGTCAGAACGGCTCTGCCTAGACAGCGCTCGATTCTCAGGTTCAATTTCTGCCGGGGGCGAACTCTACCATAAACACAGACAAGATGCGTTCTCGGAACGGCTGGCTGTCTCCTAGAATGACAGGATCTTTCTCTCTCTCTCTTCGCTTTCGGGACGATAAGACTTCCGTTATTATAGCTCTCTCTATCTCATTTCACTTATTAGAGACTATCCTTAATTTCCCTCTATCAAACTGAGTAATTCGCATTAATTTTTTTCTTTTTGATCGTGGGAATCGAACCCGGTTGTTGCTGTTGTTGTCTTTTTTTTTATTTTTATGGTAGACAAAGGCGTTACCACTGGACCATCTTATGGACTTGATCCTCACAACTAAAGTACTTACCGGTACAGCGACTTCCTCCTTCTTGGGCTCTTCCTTCTTCTCCTCGACTGGGGTGGGGGTTGGGGGAGGCACCTCA
>NW_007378584.1:0-46601 GCF_000475195.1 Diaphorina citri | reverse complement strand
GAGGGGAGGGGGACAGTCAGCCTTCACCTCTTCCTTTTTCTCGGGTGAACAGCCGGCCTCCACGGTTGTTCTTCAGCTCTTCCACCTGTGGGGAGGTAAAAATGAACGTTTTAGTCTAAAGCAGAGGTACACTCAAACTGTGGGGGCCGCGTCACCAAAATTGGATGACACACAGGAAAGGCCATGACCTTAATGGATTTAACTAAAAATAAGTTCTGCTCAATCGAAGTTTCAATCGTATTCCCGTTTTTCATATTCAAGGTATTTTAATTACGGCAATAGATTAACTTAATTCTTGTCAGAAAAATTATCACCCTGCTTATTATAACTGCTGTTTCACCTCATGAGGGATTCGAACCATAAATTCCAGTTCTGAAATTCCTCTCGCGCTAACTGCTTGAGCCACTGAGGTAGGTTCGTTTTTGTTATTTCCATAAAACCTATAAAATAGGTAACTACTTACTTGAATATAAAAAAAAAATCTCAAAGTTTCAAATGCCGTTTTGTTAATCCATTTAAACCCATAGGTAAAAAATAATACATCGAAGGGTGGGTAAGGTAGGGCGGGGGCGGGGGGGGGTGAAAAAATGAGAATATGCCCAAAGGGGGCGCCATGCAAAAAAGTTTGAGAACCACTGGTCTAAAGGTCTATCTGGTTCGGGTAATCTACACACGCCAAGCCCATGACAAGAATGATTTAACACTTATAAGGCTGGCTTCGCTACCCTCCATCCAATCAGAAATCAGACTAGGCTGGCTTAATAGAGTAAGGAATGCCAGCCTAGATGCGTAGTTGCTTGGTTCATACTGTTCATAGTGCGTCTGCCTTATAAGCGGGTTCGAATCGCGCAAGGGACGGATTTTATCCTATCCTGTCTTCTTTCTCTCTTCGATTTCGGGACGAAGACCTTCGCAGTTACAGTTCCCTCTATGAAACATCTCAAGTAAGGAATAGGTAGGTTCTTTTCTCACCTTAGATGCAGCGGCCTCAGCAGCGGCAGAAACTTCTTCAATAGCCGCAGCAGCGACAGTTTCAACGGTTTCAGCGGCCTGAAACAAAAAATAACAATAGTAAATTAGAAACTGGGACGGTTGGGTGGAAGACCATGCCAGATATTTAGCTATGTATATCCCCTTTAGGGATGAGCATGAGCTATTCATTTCTAACAAGAGTCACAACTTTGGGTCGCGGTTGTGTTTTTCTTTTTCCTTCTTCTGTTTTAAGATGAGTGTTTCACCGCCGTTTTTATTTCGTAGCAATGAAACAACTGCTACAACATTAGACGCGTGTGGTCTGTGTCGTAGCCTCTCATCACTTTACGCCTTTGTACTTTTATTACGTAATATTGACATTTTCCTCTCTAAATTCAAGTTCGTTATATCCAGGTTCTACTGTACAACGAAAAGGTTCACAATAAGTTCTTCGACTTCAACCGAAAGCATTGGTCAGCACACGCTCCAAACAATATGGGTTACACGAGCACAAGTACACACTGTCTACTGTACAATGAAAAGGTTCACAATAAGTTCTTCGACTTCAACCCAAAGCATTGGTCAGCACACGCTCCAAACAATATGGGTTACAAAAGCACAAGTACATACCATAACAAGCTAGTCCATATTATAATTTACATATTGAAGACATGCTGTAGTTTGACCCCTAAGGTCCCTCTGGTCTGATTACTTGTGATTACCCCCTGGTGTCCTCGAGTATATGGGTTCCTAATTTAATATGACGAAGAGTTATGGGTCTCCTTGTACAGGGAGAGTGAGAGACCATTTCTGGTGATAACAAAACAGGAATCGACTCTTTTTTAATGCTTTTTATTTATCAAAGTGAAAAAAGCATGGAATATTGTTATTTGTGAATTTAATCATAGTAATGGTACGAGCAGTATACTAATGCTAGGGTGAAGAGATTCTCAGACAGTCTGAGCGTAAGTGGCCGTCCTAACACAATTATTTTTTTCACTTTCGTCTTCACTAGGAAATCATGAAATAACCCTGTAGCCTGTACATATGAATACATCATCTTATAGGAATGGTCTTGTTTAAATCATAATACACATGTTATTGGAAATCCAATATGTAGGCTAAGAGACCTATATTCCCATTACACATACATCGTATGGCGTAGGGTCATTACTCAATGTTCCAATACTGATAGCCTGGTACTGAGAAACCCCCGGAGTCTGGCTTGAAGTAAACCAGAGCGCAGGCTTTCTACACGGTGGGCGAAACATGGAGTTGAAATGTGAAATGGGGTCGAGTACGTATGGAACTGGAATCGGTCAATAGGCTCTAGTTACTCTAGTACATCGAGTCAATAGGACCGGGTACATCGCGGAACCGAAGAACCCCGGAGTCTGGCTTGAAGTAAACCAGAGCACAGGCTTTCTAAACGGTGGGCGAAACATGGAGTTGAATTGTGAATGGGGTCGAGTACATATTGAACTTGAATCGGTCAATAGGCTCTAGCATCTAGCTAGTACATCGAGTCAATAGGGCCGGGTACATCGCGGAACCGAAGAATCGAGCCGGAGACGAAATTGAGAACACTTAGAAGTCCCAAAGAAGAGGCGTGAACATAAGAGGATGAACGTGAACTTGTAAGCGCCAGACCGCGGGCTTGATTCCCGCCCGGGGCTAACTTTATTCCAAAAAGACAAGGTTTGTTCTCGCAACGGCTCTGGCTTTCTCCGATCTTGTCTTACTCTCTTCGATTTCGGAACGATAGAGACCTCCGTTGTTAAAATTTCCTCAAAATCCTGATAAATATCAGTTATATTGAGAGTCAAAATCAATCAGAATGGGGGAACTAGCGGGTGTATTGACCCTAGTATAGATAAGAGATATATTTTGTGGTTTGGGCGGATGTTTACTGTCTGTCCCCCTTACCTATCTCAACACACAAATCTATACCCCTTCTCAACCAAACCTGCCTTAACACACAAATCTGTTCATGTATACCCCTTCTCAACCAATAGGTGATGTAGACAGAGAGCTTCTAGGTTGATTCAGAATATAGACCCTCTTTCTGGAGCTCTTATCTCTTATCTAAGTAGAAGAGGGTAGAACGTCAAAGTAGGCTGAAGAGTTGTAGTTGTAATTGACATAATCTGTCTTGTGGTCAGTATACCAGTAGTTACATAGGAAGTAACTAATACATTATTGCTATTGCTACAGTTAGCTCCATATATACGTATACATTAGTTGTTTTAGTTATATGGTCAACTTAAGTTGCTTTACTAATGATCATTCGGATTAGTGGGATTTTAAACTGATCTCGTCACAAGACTTTTTCTTTGAACTGTTCACTCGTCAGATAGGAAAGAACAGGTAGGCCAATTATTCCAAAATAGTTTGATATAGCACCGTTTTAGCAAGTGCTTTCGAAATGTGCAAAAAATGGAAGAATACATGGGTATAAATCGACAATTTAAATATTTAAATTTATCAGATCGCTCGAGTGGCTCACAACGTATTAGTATTAAACTTGAGGGTTCGATTCTCGCTCGAGTCAAAGTTTTTCATGCTCTGTTTGAGTGCCCTCTACTTTGTGAGGACAACTGAACATTTTATTGAACTTTAGGGGGAAAAACGCCTCAGGCAAAATTATCTATTACCCGATTCAGAATATAGACCCTCTTTCTGGAGCTCTTATCTCTTATCTAAGTAGAAGAGGGTAGAACGTGAAATAGATTTCTAGAATAGAGTAGATGCTAGGATAGATAGAATTGAAAACGAGAAATAGAATAGAAAGATAACTATTTGAAAGAGTAGAATAGAATAGTTCATTTTGTAAGATCCTTTCTCCTTGTTAACAAATTTAAATCAGTACAATCAACGGTCAAGAACTCAACAAGAACAAAATAAAATAGAAGTTTTCACTTTCTACTCGTATGTCATTTCTTCCCAATGAGGGTCTAAAGAGGAGTTTTGAGTTTTGTCGTCGTTTGCTTTCGTAACTTGTTTTGAGTTTCGTCTATCGAGTTCAGGGTAAAACTGGGACTCAAACCCCAGTCCCTCGGATTAGGAGTAAAATATTCTAGACTACTAGTGCTACTAGGGCTCCCTTCTAAACATGAGAAGTTCTGCATCTTTGTAAATACATCATCTTTTCTACAACCCTTCTAAACATCTGAATGACGCACGTTAAAAATAATACTAATAATAATAATCCTGGTGAACAACAAGTCGTGGCACCCATGTCTTCTGAATTTTGGCTACCTGCCCACACCACACTTCCTGGCCACGTCAGACTAACGCAGGATGTGCAATACTAGACTCACAATCTACAGACCGCATCAGGATCTTACCACAAAGACAAAGAGAATCTAAATGACGAGACAAGGAGCAGAAGGAGTGAGGATCCAGAGCCCTGTACACACGGTCCGTTTCTACCACTAACGGGCCCTATCCCTCCCCTCTCCCTAAATACGGCCGTGGGATCATTTATTTATTTAATATACCTTATTTATACTGTCGGCTAAGACTAAAAAGTCCCATTATGCCAACAGTTTACACTGGCCTCATTTATTTACATCAAACATAAGTACATACATAGGTTTAACAAGGAAAAGGATGGAGAAAATTATAAATATAAAAAAGATATTAATGGTAATAGCCACCAAAGAGGTTGCCACTAAAGATAATAGTTTCGTGGGATGAATAGCCACGGAAACGCTACTGAAGATCGCCCGGATCTTCGAGCTCAGTTGGTGTGGGGGCAAACAACGCTAAAAGGATTTAAGTTTCTATGAATCTACAAAGTCTAATACCTAGGTGTGTACCCAGTGTACTAGAGGTTTAAACGACATTTCAGAGATAAAATGAAACGGACCGTGTGTATTGAGCTTTAAAGGACATTTCAGAGGTAAAATTAAACGGACCGTGTGTACTGAGCTTTAAAGGACATTTCAGAGGTAAAATTAAACGGACCGTGTGTACTGAGCTTTAAAGGACATTTCAGAGGTAAAATTAAACGGACCGTGTGTATTGAGCTTTAAAGGACATTTCAGAGATAAAATTAAACGGACCGTGTGTATTGGCTTTAAAGACATTTCAGAGGTAAAATTAAACGGACCGTGTGTACTGAGCTTTAAAGGACATTTCAGAGGTAAAATTAAACGGACCGTGTGTACTGAGCTTTAAAGGACATTTCAGAGATACAATCAAAACGGATGGAAGATAAAAAGAATCTACAATCAAGATAATCAAAACTCCTGAGTCCTTCTTTTTCCGGTCGGTTGTTTGTCCGATGCACTTCATTCTGATGTCATTCATCCTACTGAAAGGACACTACTAAAATATACTTAAGCTACTGAATACTGAATCTATTCATAAAGCTCAGGATATGCATGGACAATACTATCAGCACATCTCTCAAGTACTCGTTAAGTAGTGAAGTACTGATTTGTCTTGGAGAATAGGTAATTAGCCCAAGTACCTAGTGAGGTTACAAGTGCGTCTATCGAATTGGTTGGACAGAAGGATTAGAACAAGAGGGAGAGATCAGAACGTTTGGGCATTGGGCAATGAATCTTCTACAGAAAAAAAATGTAAATGTACAAAATGTAGGAAATATAAATATAAAAAACTTTCTAATTCATTATTATTAGAAAAAAGTTACCGGAAATGAGATATTATCAAAACCCCGTTTTTGGCCGCCATTTTGTAAAAAGGCCGCCATTTTGTTTGTGTGCATGATTTTTGGTGTCACCCCTTCTTAAAAGTTTCATATTATCCCAATGAAGGTCCATACCAAATTTGGTGCTTTCCTGAATAAATGCAGCTTTTGGCCAAAATTGTGACGTTAGGCCACCCACTATAAAGATCGAACTGGAATCGATACGACCGGACCTTCCAACGCAAAATATATACAGGGTGTCCCACATAGAATTGTGACTGACCCAATGAAGGTCCATACCAAATTTGGTGCTTTCCTGAATAAATGCAGCTTTTGGCCAAAATTGTGACGTTAGGCCACCCACTAAGTGTTTTGTTGACCAAGTGTTTCTGACACATTTTAAACCGCGCAGTTTTAAAACCCAAGAGTTTCGAGATTTTTTCTGTTAACAATATCAATGCTAGCATTTGTGTACGTTGGAATTATATACCTACCTACATGGTACACACAAAATTCGATTATCTACCCCAATGAAGGTCCATACCAAATTTGGTGCTTTCCTGAATAAATGCAGCTTTTGGCCAAAATTGTGACGTTAGGCCACCCACTAGTAGTTGAGAAACGTTCAATTATTCAAACCAACAAGATTTCTTGTTTGGTAGGTAAATTAATACTTTGTTTCGATTCAAATTTCCAATTATGTTACTCCTGATTCTACTGATAACATTTTTGGAACAAATTGGCATTGTGATTTATGAAATTTTTGATAAAGATACAGAAAGTCCCTCCTGTAGGACTGGCACAGACACAGAGTCACTTTTACTCGAACATAAATTCTAAAACCAAGTGATGGCGATTAGCTTGTTCCCGTTGTGTGGAATCATATCAACCCAGAATCTTCCTTTCACTGTACTCACTTTCAGCTAGACCTTTAAATTCAATTAATCGCTCTTTAAATCAATCAATAAACTAAAGTTGTACGCGAATAATGTTAGGAAAAGCCACACGAGGTAATACAAACTAGTCATAGTACTCATAGTAATAATATCTGAGGATGGCATAGTAAAACAGGGTCTCCCAAGCAAAACATTTCCGCGAAATACCAGCAATTCTTGAAGCACACAATTCCAGAGCACGAGGTCTGCCAAGCAAAACATTTCCGTGAGATACCAGCAATCCTTGAAGTGTTCCGGAGCAATGAATAGAACCACTTACCATCCGTCAAACTGCCCAAACTGGTCAAGAAAACGAGATTTTCCCAGATGTTCTACGATATCTCGCGAAAGGCGAGGCAGCTTTTGATAAAATTCGGCAGAATTTTTGACTCCAAAGATCATCATATTTGATATTTTGGGACTCTATGAGACCTTCTAAGGATTTGCCCATTAAAATTATAAAAAAAAGCTCTGCCTCTGTGTTTCCTAGAAGTACATACCTAATATACAAGTCTACATGGATGAAAGTTTCAAAGTCAGCAGACCAACAGCTGGAAAGCCCAACAGAACTTGAATATGAGCAAATCAAAGCTATAAACTGTACGAAATGTCGAGTGAAGATACCCTGTAACTATACTCTTCTCAATATAAGCAGGAAGTTGCTATGACTCATAGGCTCTGGTAGCCTGTAGCAGTCCTTCCTCTTCATAACCCTTCGTCCTTCGTTTTATCCTTGTATAACCCAACACCTAGGCTCACTCAAGGACTTGGGAACCGGAATCAATTGAACAACTGGCGGCGAGAAGTCAAAGGATTTCTCCTGTAGTCCATAGGGAAACGATAGCTATCCAAAGGGAAATCACTGTTTCCGTGGAGGACACGTTGTACACCTTCCTACAAAACCAAGTGTTCTATTTGCTGAAATTTAGCGGAATTTTCAAACTTTTTGGACTACGAATTCGTATAAAAACAAAACAACAATTGTGACTCCATCTGGAGAACCGAAGAACCAATTCTGACTCCACCTAGAGAAAGATGAGAAAAGTGAATCATTCTCTGGGAGTTCCCGATATGGGTAGCTCAAAGGTTGCTGATACTCAAAAGATAACCCCAAACTCCAATTTGGTCTCCAGTCTCCACTAACTTCTCGCCCAACGGCAACCCTGTATCACATTATCCGTCAGCAACTACGTCGCAGCAAATCTCCCTACGGACCGAAACCCTATATCTCTTACACATGATTGGTCAAGCCGTTCTGACCTTGGAAAATCCACTGGTTGTCTCCTCAGGCAAGATTTCCCTGGGTGGGATCACAGCCAATAGAGATCCGGACTGACATTTGTGATCGACTGATCATATTTGTGATCAACTGATCACGGATCATATTTGTGACTGATCACATTCAGATCAAGTGTCACACAACACGAGGCAAGCATTCGTGTACAAAACGTTGGGAGAGGATTAGGGCGGTCTATATTGTGACTTGAGTTGTCAATCAGATCGACGTAATTTGTAACGAGAGAGTGTGACTCAATATATGAATCCGGTCATGTGTGAATTTTGTAGATCCTCTTCAAATCTAGTGGACTAATCTCGTGCAAAGTCAATTTTCCAAGATGATCCGAGGGATACATTATCAAAACAAAAACAAACAGATGGACAAACAACCTAACAAACTGATATTTCAAGGCAAGTTAAGTTAAATGATATAAAAAGGAAAGCAATATGAAGTGACCAACGACTAGCATGATACCAGAGGCACTCGTTGTGATATTCCCAAGGCTGAAGAGTTGTAGTTGTAATTGACATAATCTGTCTTGTGGTCAGTATACCAGTAGTTACATAGGAAGTAACTAATACAGTATTGCTATTGCTACAGTTAGCTCCATATATACGTATATTAGTTGTTTTAGTTATATGGTCAACTTAAGTTGCTTTACTAATGATCATTCGGATTAGTGCTGGGATTTGAAACTGATCTCGTCGCAAGACTTTTTCTTTTTGAACTGTTCACTTGTCAGATAGGATAGAACAGGTAGGCCAATTATTCCAAAATAGTTTGATATAGCACCGTTTTAGCAACTGCTTTCGAAATGTGAAAAAAATGGAAGAATACATAGGTATAAATCGACAATTTAAAGATTTAAACTTATCAGATCGCTCGAGTGGCTCACAACGTATTAGTATTAAACTTGAGGGTTCGATTCTCGCTCTCTTTGAGTGCCCTCTACTTTGTGAGGACAACTGAACATTTTATTGAACTTTAGGGGGAAAATCCCTCAGGCAAAATTATCTATTACCCATATAAGTTGTAACTTACAGTACAAGATAGTGATTGCTTTCCATTGTCTCTAACGCTTACCTGAAACAAGACAAAGAAAAAATCAAATTAGAAACACATTGCACCTACGATATTAGACAAAAGAAATAAATTTGCATAAAAAAGCACAACTTTTAACGTTTCATTTCCCAGAAAGAATTTCAAAGGATTGCCGCTTGACCAATGGGAGAAATTTTAGTATAGAAGTCAAGGACTTGGGAACCGGAATCAATTGAACAACTGGCGGCGAGAAGTCAAAGGATTTCTCCTGTAGTCCATAGGGAAACGATAGCTAGCCAAAGGGAAATCACTGTTTCCGTGGAGGACACGTTGTACACCTTCCTACAAAACGAAGTGTTCTATTTGCTGAAATTTAGCGGAATTTTCAAACGTTTTTGGACTACAAATTCGTATTGTACAAGATAGTGATTGCTTTCCATTGACTCTAACGCTTACCTGAAACAAGACAAAGAAAAAATCAAATTAGAAACACATTGTACCTATTACGATATTAGACAAAAGAAATAAATTTGCATAAAAAAGCACAATTTTTAACGTTTCAGTAATCTAGAACCCGTATCGGATTGGTTCAGCTTGGACTTTGGATTAAGATAAACCAGACAAACCAATCAGATTGCATAATGCTTAATCCAACAGGATTAACTTTAATATCAAAGTGTGGCCCCAGGCAGTAGGTAATGGATTATGTATTTGTTTTTGCTTCTCAGATGAGATTCCCATTATCAAATGCAGAACTGACCAGACGCTAATAAAAATCTGAATATATTAGAATCAATTCCACAAATGTGAACACAGAATCAATTCTAGACACAATTCAGACTTGATAGTCAAGCGTGGTAGTACATGGACGGATAATGGATTATGTATTTGTTTTTGCTTCTCAGATGAGATTCCCATTATCAAATGCAGAACTGACCAGACGCTAATAAAAATCTGAATACAGAATCAATTCCATAAATGTGAACACAGAATCAATTCTAGACACAATTCAGACTTGATAGTCAAGCGTGGTAGTACTTTACAGACATGGAAGATATTTGCATACTCGTAAAATACCCAGGAGAGGAATGCTGTAGCTAGTTGCAAATTTTTATTAGCATATTATACTTTGCCGGCACTTGACTCTATGGCCAGACATATAATGTTAATATAGCGTTACTAACTAATATTGTATGTACATACAATTACATACTGGCTATGGGTTATGGTGTATGGGATGGCGAGTTGTGCTGTAGCTAGTTGCAAATTTTTATTAGCATATTATACTTTGCCGGCACTTGACTCTATGGCCAGACATATAATGTTAATATAGCGTAACTAATATTGTATGTACATACAATTACATACTGGCTATGGTGTATGGGATGGTGAGTAGTGATGGCTATGGGCTATGGTCATATGGTAAACGGATGAGTCATATATTATCTGCAGACCAAATCGTTACTACCTGCTACTACCAGAACATGTTAGTTAATATTTAGTAGGTAGTTCCATAGCCTTATAATATCTAGCGTTGCATCTTTGTTTGAGGGAAGTGTTGGTTTTGTTCTTTATAAAGCTGGTGGTAACCTATTGTGGATTTTAGTTCGGGTTAGATATACAGATTGTGTGATTGATGATTATGGAAGTTCATATAAACTTTATTACAGGTTTGTATGGAATTTATTGCAAGTTGCAGACTTTATATATCAAGGTCAAGGGGCCAAGACTTTCAACTTCTAGGAAGTTCATAAATCAAATGAAATTAAAATCAGAGTTGCATTGAAAAGCAAACACAAACACACAACAAACTTTCAACTTTTCCGAAGGCCTAGTAAACTACATTTCCATTGAAAACTTCGCCTTAGCACAGAGCATTCACAATTGCAAAGTTCCCTCCTCTGTACGTCTTTTGCCCCATAAATATTCCCATTTACAAATATTGGGAACTTTTCGTTTGAAATATTGCAAAATTCACATCCACAGGGAAACTTTTTCTTCGGGGTCAGAAAGAACAGTTCCGTTCAGGAACGAACTTTTTCAAAGAACAAGTTCCTACAGTTCGTTCGTACGTTCTTTTCCCATCTCTACAAGAAACAGACATTTTGGCTTCAATATCAGAAGCAAACTTTGTATAGGAATAATGAAAAATGAAGAAGTTATAGAGGACTGACCAGGATATGTGGAACCTATATGAACATTATGGACAATGATAATATTATGACAATAAGATAGATTTCATTACAGATACACATACCTATACATATAGTACAAACAAGTTATTATTATGAGGAACAGGCGGAACAGCACAAATCTTTATCAGAAATCACTCTTGATGGGTCAAGACGCTCGCGTAATAAACAGGAGGGTGTGGGTTCACTCCCAGCGATGTGAAATTTTGTTCTCAACACATTTGAGAAGTAATAATGGTGGCTGAGACCAAACAAATTTAAACTTTCTCTAATCTTTACCATCCAACCCTGAGTTTCGAGGACCCTAAGAGCTTACTGCCAGCAATATTGATACATAGAGAGACTTATCCCAGGATGGATTTCTGTGAGTATTCCTAAATCTAAACGAGGGGTACTATTGAGTCGACCATATGTATCAATATTGACAAAAATGGTACTCTTAATATATTCTAACTTAGTACAACCATGACCACTGCCAACACCCATGATTAGGTGTTATTTAACATAATCACTACACATAGTTCATACATAGTATTATTACTAACTGTACATATGTAGTATTAAGTTATTATTATTATCCATACAAAACATACAATGACAATAACCAACATAATGTCAGATCGGATATAAACCAGTTCGGTTTGATTACATACAAGATAATATTGTGATATGAAAACCAACTCCTAGACTATGTAGGTATATTATACATACATAGGTGTGATATGTGACACAGTAATACAAAGTAACATACATACTATCTCATATAAATCATACTGTGTGGCTTTACATCTATCAGAGCGGTCAGGTTAAAATAGATTTAACGATGGCGAAATCTCCACCTCGGTGGATATTCGAACTCGTGCCTTCTTAATTGTAAGGCGAACAAGCGAGCGGCGAGGGCTTAACCACTGTGGCAAGTATGGCAGGTTTGCAAGGAAACCGGGTGAAAATTCGTAAAGCTTCTCTCGGGCCAAAGTCGTACAAGTGGATACCAACTTTGGAATTTTAATTCCGGAGAGTAGGTAATTTAATAGAAATGTAAAATAATAAAAAGTTTACAATAGGGAAGCAGATAGGTAAATCTATCCTGTCTTTAACAAGTATTTGTCTGGAGGCTACAAAACTCTCTTCTTCTTTCCCTTTTCTCTCGGGAGAGGGAAGGACGGAAAGAGGGAGGACGGAAAAGAGAAAGAAAGGGAGAGAGGGAGGGAAAGAGAGAGAGAGAGAGAGAGAGAGAGAAAGAGAAAGAGAGAGAAAGAAAGAAAGAGAGAGAGAGAGAGAAAGGGGGAGAAAGAGAAAGAAAGAAAGAAAGAAAGAAAGAGAGAGAGAGAGAGAGAGAGAGGGGAGAGAGAGAGAGCTTTTCCTATGGAAAGTTTACAATAGGGAAGCAGATAGGTAAATCTATCCTGTCTTTAACAAGTATTTGTCTGGAGGCTACAAAACTCTCTTTCCCTTTTCTCTCTCTCTCTATCTCTCTTCCTTCTTCTTTCCTTCTCTCTCTATTCTTCTTGCATCTTTTATTCAATTTCTATCTCTCTCCTTCTTCTAATGGCTTTCTCTCCCTATAGATATCTCCTACTTCCTATTAATTTTCCTCTCTCTCTCTCTCTCTTTCTCCCCTCTATTGTATATGAATCCCTCCTATCACTTATTCTCCTTTCCTTCTCCTCCCTCTTTCCTTCTTCTTCTCCCTCTCCTTCTCTCTCTCCCCCCTCCTATGGAAAAAAGAAACATGGCTGCGATAGTTAGCAAGAAGAGGTACGGGGTACGAAATGGTCTAATTATGTTATTGCATTCTAACATTATTAACATGTTCGCATGTAACAGGGACATAAAAAGTGTGGGAGTACCCTATCCTATGCAAACATGAAACTTCATTATGTGCATAGCGCCCATAGCGTTTTGTAGTGGTAAGCTCGATTTTAGGACCTGATGCCACGCACGGTCAGACCGTCCTGGGTCTGAACAGTCGAAACGTGTGGCGGAAAAAGCTTCCGACCAAGGTCTGTCAGACGATCTGAAAGACCTAGGTTGGAAGCTTTTTTTTTTTTTTAGCAACGCACGTTCCGAAAGTGACTGTTTGACAAGTGTCCGGCATTAGATACTTTTTTGGAAAAGTGTCTTTTAAGACGGTATTTGGCGGATTTGAATGGCTTCAAGGTTCGGATATGAACCCAGCACCTTAGCGTCACCAATCATTGGCTCCTGACCACTCATCATATTGCAACAAGTCCCAAGGGTATTGATCTCCCTCCCTCTCTAATCTCTCATTCCCACCCTCGTGTTTTTTTTTTTTTTTTTTTTTTTTAGCAACGCACGTTCCGATAGCGACTGTTTGACAAGTGGCCGGCATTAGATACTTTTTTTGAAAAGTGTCTTTTAAGACGGTATTTGGCGGATTCGAATGGCTTCAAGGTTCGGATATGAACCCAGCACCTTAGCGTCACCAATCATTGGCTCCTGACCACCACTCATCATATTGCAACAAGTCCCAAGGGTATTGATCTCCCTCCCTCTCTAATCTCTCTCTCCCTCCTACTACTTTGTTTCTTTCTATACAAGTGAACTAATTGGACTTTCATACACCCCCAACATTATATTCCTTCTCGGTCTTGTTCTGACAAGGATATAGTAATTAAAACAGACAAGACAATAAAGGATGAGGCGAAGGAATATAAGATACAAGAGGAGGAGGAGGAGAAGGAGGAGGAAGAGAATAAGAATAACATAGAAGAGGAGGAGGAGTAATTAATTCGGAACATACTCAACTTCGTGGTTATTAGTGTACGTTACCGCCATTTCAGTAGAACATGGATGTATAGACTAGCTTTTCAACAAAGGCTGTATAAATATGTCTGTCTGTATTGGGATGGAGAGGAATTTGCTGATCCTGACAATGTGGGCTCTGGGAATACTGGGATATTATGTACCTTGGTTATGAGGATGGGGTGGACATACTACAGAACGGACATGCTAGGACAGTGGTTCAACTACTATTTCCCCCTCCCTTTTTTAAGTGGCAGGGTTGTCCTGAAGGAGCTCTTCCACCCAAACAGTTTTTATTCTGTAATAGATGTTCCAATTCAGATAGGCAAAAGCTATGTTCAGGCTTACTTTCCCTATTTTTTGCCAAAGGATGAAAAACTGAAACACCCATTTCATTCATACAGAATTTGATAAGTTTTTAGCAATCCTTAAAGCCCATGAGCACTAAATTTCAGTCATCTCAAGAATGACAAAACCTCAAAGCTAGCAACATCAACATCCTCTTTTTTCCTCATCCATATTATACATCCAATATGTATAGAACCATACACTACTGGGTATCTTGGATATTACCTGGATTTTCAGCCGATCGTATATTTGGGACCCCACCCTAGTTGCAAATTAGTTGAAGCCTAATCCAAAATGCAAATTGGTAAAAAGGACACAACAAGACCAACAATACCTTTTACTGGTGCTCCCAAGTCCTAAAGAATTTTCGGAACATCTTCTATGACAGTAAGTTGGCACTAGGTAGTCTAGGCAAGTAGGCTACCTACATGATTTCTATGGCAACTTCCGTTTTCCCAAGTATAAGCTTTCTAACATCCATTATTGATTAGCTTTTGGTGATAATGAAGTATCTGTCCTGCCAGAATCCTGATTGCCAGTACATAACTTCATCAAGACAATATCAGTTATAGTCACCCTGTCTGGTCCACTCTCACCTCTAGCTGAAGTATTGGTTTACATCTCTCAGTCCGTCACAATATTGTAACCTTAGCTTTTCCTTCAATGTTCAGTTCATTTCGACCTGTCCCTCTTGATACATCATTTTGAAATCTCTTCATTCCTCAGTCAATTTTGTCATCAAAGTGTCAACTGCTGTCAAAGTATTTAGATCAAAGATTCCTGCTTAGTCTGTTTTGTCAACAAAGTTTCAAGTCCTATCAAAGTACTGAGAATTATAAAAATATCAAGTACTGTCAAAGGTATTTGCCGAGTTAATTTGACCTAGTGTTGTGTTTGGTCGATTTACATCCCGTCTGTCGTGTGAATTTGAATATCTGTCACGATGACTTCCATTGATGAAATGAAACAGGTAATGTTTTAAATCATTATTGTTTTTCTTAATTTTACTGTGAAACTTTTGGAACCTGGAATGAGACTTGCAGTTCCATTTACCCCAAATTTCATGTGCATTTGAAGAAGAAGAAAAAGATTTTACTCCATCTTTCCCTATTATTGTGGAAACATGGAATCTGAACTTGAAGGGAACTGAAAATGTGAATTTACCCCTGTCCCTCCCTATTGATGAAAATTATAGGGAACTGATTTCCCCGCCTAAACCATCCTATAGGATGTGACAAGGGTGGAGGCGGGTAAGACTTCAATAACTTCAATTTGAAAGAAAAAAAGAGTACAAAACTAATACACTGCATTTCCCTGAGGGCGCCCAGGACCTGAAACTTTTCCATACAACTTTATATGGGCGGTCGTAAATTCTATTTCCCTCTAATATAAAAGTATGGGCAAAAATCCCCCTTTGGAAAGTGGGGGGGGGATTTTTCTTTTTATTTCTCTAAATTGAAATGGAAGTTTTGATTTTCTTTTTTTTTTCTTTCTGCTGCAGGAAGAGAAGGGAAGAAGGAAATTTGTCTAATTTTAATGTCGGGAAATTCTAATTCTAATCCATAGAATGGGAAAATTACCCTGATATTTGAAGTAGAGCTTTGCATTACAAAATCAGGGAGAAACAAGAAGAAATTGTGAAGTTATAAAACTTAGAACTCACTTCGCTCATTAAAAATCTGTTGCAAAGCAAAAATGGGAGCATGGGAAAAAATCAACTCCTTTTTGTCTCCCTTGTTCGTCAAGTGTAAAGGCTTACAGAAAGGAAATTTACTCTCTTGTCAAGTGACGAAAATTAAGCACAGTTTTCTCTCACTCAAGACACACTTAACATTAGAACAACTACAAGCCTCTCATAACAATAACACTGCTTTTTTTTTTCAAGTTTATACTCAACAATAGGGTAGGTATTTCTCACCTTAAAATTTCCCTTCCCCTCCCTTCGTTCTAACAATAGAGGTACCTCCCATCTTCCCCTCCTCTCAGAAATGACTGCCAAAAACTTCAATGACGTTTCCTGAAAAGTTAGGAATTTGGATATACTGCCTTTTCATTAAGGAGGGCAGAATAGGGTAGGTGTTTCTCACCTTAAAATTTCCCTTCCCCTCCCTTCGTTCTAAAAACAGAGGTACCTCCCATCTTCTCCTCCTCCCTTGTTCACGCCCCCTCCTTAATTCCCCCTCTTATCCCAGTCCAAATTTTCTCTCCCTACATACACACCCATAATTTAAATGCTAATTTAGAGGGAGTTTTTCTTCTCTCTCTCCATCAACATTAAGTACAAGATTTTTTTTTTATTAATTTTCATGTTTTCTCCCTAGAGGGAGGGAAATGTTTGGATTTTTTCTCCCTCCCTTTCTACCTAATTGACTCATTAAGGGAGATTTTCCTCTTGTACAGGGAGGTCTCCCTGTACAGGAGGGGAGGATTTTTTCCCCTTCTAGGGGGCCTTTAGGAGCCAGGAGACCTTCTGGACGAAGTCTTACACTCTACATTTGATAACTAAACTTCAAGTTACTCTACAGGTCTACAGTCTACACATCTGAATGATGTGAGAGTTTGATCTGTCGAGTTTGATCGGCATTTTGATTTTTGATGGTCTGGACACGGAAAGTAAGTAAGTTAAGTAAGTAAGTAAGTAAGTAAGTAAGTAAGTATCTGAAGAGGTGTGTAAGGTGTGTTATTTTATATCCAAAGATGTGAAGAACAAACCCCAAGCAGTCACTGTTAAATTTCGTGTCTCCCACCTCAATACATAGGAAGACGGGAACATACAGAGCACCTCATTTCCCTCACTACATCATTCTTGTCGCCATCCTCTTACACATGATTGGTCAAGCCGTTCTGACCTTGGAAAATCCACTGGTTGTCTCCTCAGGCAAGATTTCCCTGGGTGGGATCACAGTCAATAAAGATCCGGACTGACATTTGTGATCGACTGATCATATTTGTGACTGATCACATTCAGATCAAGTGTCACACAACACGAGGCAAACATTCGTGTACAAAACGTTGGGAGAGGATTAGGGCGGTCTATATTGTGACTTGAGTTGTCAATCAGATCGACGTAATTTGTAACGAGAGAGTGTGACTCAATATATGAATCCGGTCATGTGTGAATTTTGTAGATCCTCTTCAAATCTAGTGGACTAATCTCGTGCAAAGTCAATTTTCCAAGTTGATCCGAGGGATACATTATCAAAACAAAAACAAACAAACTGATATTTCGAGGCAAGTTAAGTTAAATGATATAAAAAAGGAAAGCAATATGAAGTGACCAACGACTAGCATGATACCAGAGGCATTCTTTGTGATATTCCCAAGAAACAGACATTTTGGCTTCAATATCACAAGCAAACTTTGTTTAGGAATTATCGCTACGTAGGAGAAGGATTGATTGGTACCAGACAAACTATCACAAATATGGTCTACTGTCCATCTCCACTTTTACAAACCAATCTAGACGAATTTGGAATGTACACAAATTCGCAGTCCAGAAATGGACACTCAGTAAATTATGAGCCTGATTTGATAACTCTTGGAAATTCAACTTTAAATCTGTACACAAGACCACCCCCTGAGAAACGGTCTTCGGATGAATGCCGAATTACCAGTTTACTACTGCAGTGGGAGAAGAGCAATAATCCCAAAGAAGCTACCACAGTGTTGTCGGAATATCGAACTACAGTGTTGTCGTTCAAGTAATCCCAAGTAGAAGCATAGTTGCCAGATTTGTTTCAGTTATCAGAAATCACTCTTGGTGGGTCAAGACGCTCGCGTAATAAACAGGAGGGCGTGGGTTCACTCCCAGCGATGTGAAATTTTGTTCCCAACACATTTGAGAAGTAATAATGGTGGCTGAGACTAAACAAACTTTCTCTAATGTCTACCATCCAACCCTGAGTTTCGAGGACCCTAAGAGCTTACTGCCAGCAATATCGATACATAGAGGGACTTATCCCAGGATGGATTTCTGTGAGTATTCCTAAATCTAAACGAGGGCTACTATTGAGTCGACCATATGTATCAATATTGACAAAATAAAAACCTTGGCTAATTTTCCTGCCTAATCATGCGAAACGAACCCGGTACCTTCGGAATATACTCAACTTCGTGGTTATTAGTGTACATTACCGCCATTTCAGTAGAACATGGATGTATAGACTAGCTTTTCAACAAAGACTGTATAAATATGTCTGTCTGTATTGGGATGGAGAGGAATTTCCTGATCTTGATAATGTGGGCTCTGGAAACACCCATTTCATTCATACAGAATTTGATAAGTTTTCAGCAATCCTTAAAGCCCAGGAGCACAAAATTTCAGTCAACTCAAGAATGACAAAACCTCAAAGCTAGCAACCATCCTCTTTTTTCCTCGTCCATATTATTGAACATGAGTCATCCTGCATTCAACAAGACTCACTAGGACAACCAATTGCACACAACATGCCCACAAATTTAAAACAAGACCACAAACTGATCATGTGAAATTAGATCAAGAAGAACGGAAAAGCCACACGAGGTAATACAAACTAGTCATAGTACTCATAGTAATAATATCTGAGGATGGCATAGTAAAACAGGGTCTCCCAAGAGTCCCAAGCAAAACCTTTCCGCGAAATACCAGCAATTCTTGAAGCACACAATTCCAGAGCACAGGGTCTGCCAAGCAAAACATTTCCTTGAGATACCAGCAATCCTTGAAGTGTTCCGGAGCAATGAATAGAACCAATTACCATCCGTCAAACTGCCCAAACTGGTCAAGAAAACAAGATTTTCCCAGAAAGAATTCCAAAGGATTGCCGCTTGACCAATGGGAGAGATTTTAGTATAGAAGTCAAGGATTTGGGAACCGGAATCAATTGAACAACTGGCGGCGAGAAGTAAAAGGATTTCTCCTGTAGTCCATAGGGAAACGATAGGTATCCAAAGGGAAATCACTTTTTCGGTGGAGGACACGTTGTACACCTTCCTACAAAACCAAGTGTTCTATTTGCTGAAATTTAGCGGAATTTTCAAATGTTTTTGGACTACAAATTCGTATAAAAACAAAACAACGCTCAAGCCCCCTTCGGTTCGGAGGTCTTGAGCCAAGCCCTCTAGCCTGGATGGCACCTCTTGGTATCCTCTTAATGGAATAATATATGGACTCACAGCTTTTCTCTGGAATAAACCTGATTGTGCGGACTTTCTAGAGCTGCTGCAGGTGAATTTTAGAGAAACTGAGGAGGTTGAAATATACCAGTGAAGGTGCTTCGAGGTTCCATCAAGGCCCGGGGATAGCAGCTTAACTCCAAACACAAAAAGCCCACTCCGAGGCTTAGGTGTAGGGGCGAACAGCCCTAAAGGATGGGTTAAGCTTCTACGAATCTACGCCTCCCAATATATTCTAACTTAGTACTACCATGACCACTGCCAACACCCATGATGAAGTGTTATTTAACATAATCACTACACATAGTTCATACATAGTATTATTACTAACTATACATAGTATTAAGTTATTATTATTATCCATACAAAACATACAATGACAATGACCAACATAATGTCAGATCGGATATAAACCAGTTCGGTTTGATTACATACAAGATAATATTGTGATATGAAAACCAACTCCCAGACTATGTAGGTATATTATACATAGGTGTGATATGTGACACAGTAATACAAAGTAACATACATACTGTCTCATATAAATCATACTGTGTGGCTTTACATCTATCAGAGCGGTCGGGTTAAAATAGATTTAACGATGGCGAAATCTCCACGTCGGTGAAGATTCGAACTCGTGCCTCCTTAATTGTAAGGCGAACAAGCGAGCGGCGAGGGCTTAACCACTGTGGCAAGTATTGTTGGCAGGTTTGCCAAGGAAACCGGGTGAAAATTTGTAAAGCTTCTCTCGGGCCAAAGTCGTACAAGTGAATACCAACTTTGGAATTTTAATTCCGGAGAGTAGGTAATTTAATAGAAATGTAAAATAAAAAATAACTCCGAAAGCTATGGAAAAAAGAAACATGGCTGCGATAGTTAGCAAGAAGAGGTACGGGGGACGGAATGGTCTAATTATGTTATTGCATTCTAACATAATTAACATGTTCGCATGTAACAGGGACATAAACAGTGTGGGAGTACCCTATCCTATGCAAACATGAAACTTCATTATGTGCATAGCGCCCAAAGCGTTTTGTAGTGGTAAGCTCGATTTTAAGACCTGATGCCACGCACGGTCAGACCGTCCTGGGTCTGAACAGTCGAAACGTGTGGCGGAAAAAGCTTCCGACCAGGGTCAGTCAGACGATCTGAAAGACCTAGGTTGGGGGCTTTTTTTTTAGCAACGCACGTTCCGAAGGCGACTGTTTGACAAGTGTCCGGCATTAGATACTTTTTTGGAAAAGTGTCTTTTAAGATGGTATTTGGCGGATTTGAATGGCTTCAAGGTTCGGATATGAACCCAGCACCTTAGCGTCCCCATTCATTGGCTCCTGACCACCACTCATCATATTGCAACAAATCCCAAGGGTATTGATCTCCCTCCCTCTCTAATCTCTCTTTCCCACCCTCCCAATATTCTCTCTATCTCTCTTCCTTCTTCTTTCCTTCTCTCTCTATTCTTCTTGCATCTTTTATTCAATTTCTATCTCTCTCCTTCTTCTAATAGCTTTCTCTCCCTATAGATATCTCCTACTTCCTATTAATTTTCCTCTCTCTCTCTCTCTCCCCTCTATTGTATATGAATCCCTCCTATCACTTATTCTTCTTTCCTTCTCCTCCCTCGTCCCTTCTTATTCTCCCCCTCCTCCTTCCCTCTCTCTCTCTCTCCCCTCTATTAGATATGTATGGTATTATGTATGAATAAGGCATCTTTCCGGTGAATGCATTCCATCTCATGCAGAATAAAGAGAGAAAACACAGAAAGGAACGAGAAAGAGGAGGAGGAGGAGGAGGAGGAGGAGGAGGAGGAAAAGAAAAAGGAATGAGAAGGAGGAGGAGAAGAAGGAGGGAAGAGAGAGGAAAATTATTTTCCCATTATACCTGGAATTTATTTCTCTCCATTTCTTGTTGTGAGTTCTTGTTTATTGTATTGTGGATTCTCTCCTTCCCTTCATTCCCCCACCCTTGTCTTCTCCCTCCCTCTTTTTGACTTCTGTTTAGCCTCTTTATATCTCACTTCCTCCCTCTCCGTCCCTATTATATCTCACTTTCTCCCTCTCTTTCACCTCCATCATTATCTCACTTTTCCACTTTCTGTTCCTACTTCCTACATTCCTTTCCCTCTCTCTCTCCATCATTATAATATCTCACTTTTTTGCTTCCTACCTCATCCGTCCCTTCTTTTACCGATAGAGAGCCAACAACCCCGCCCATGTGAAATATTCATACAATGCGGTCCAAAATACGAGAATTTACCTAAATATACCTACATATACCTTCTTACTAATCTTATAAATCTTATTTATGGGAAATATATATGTTTGGATAACAATAGATTAGATCACTGTTTTCGAAGAAAGGAATTTCTATTATTTATATTGTTTGTAACCCAACACCAGCCTAGCTGAAAGGGTTACAAAAACTTTCAATCAATATTATTATCATTTGAGCTAGAATCATAAGCATACTTTTTTTTTAACCATCTTTACCAAATTTCCTACCCTCCCTCTCTTACTCTTTCAGCCCCTTATTACGATTCCCCTTCTCTCAGTGCCTCTCGACTTTTAAAAATTTTCACCGTCTTCAAGTCTCTTGAACCATTCCATTCAAGTTATGTCTTGCGCGTCAAACTTTAGTCCCAAGTCATTTGTCTTGTCATATCAAACAGAAGAAGTAATCAGAGAGTAAGAGAGAAGGAGGATGAAGAGGAGAAAGAGAGAAAAAAATATCAGAAAGCAAGAGGCAAGAACAAAGGGGAGGAGAGGAGGAGGAAGAAGAAAAGGAGAACGAGGAACAGAGGATTCAGGGAAGAAAGGTATAAGGAAAGAAAGTTGGGAGAGAGAGAGAAAAAGAGGGAGAGAGATAGGGAGAGGGAGAGAGTGGGAGAGAGGGAGAGGGAGAGAAAAGGAGGAGGAGGGAGAGCCGGAGAGGTAGAAAAAAAGGAGGGATGGGGAATTAGAAATAGGATGGACATCAAGGAAAGAGAACACGATGAAGAAAGAATAGATAGGGAGGAAGATGAGAGAAAGAGGAGGGAGAAGAAAGACATCGAGCAAATCATGTAAAGGAAGAGGAATGAAGAGGAAGAGGAAAATGACAAAATACGAAAACACAGGAAGAAAGGGGAGATAAAGGAAGAAGAAGACACAAGTCCTATCAGAAGGATTATTATTAATTTTGGATTTGACAAAATGGTTTCATTTCAACTTTTCATTATTTGGAGATGACAAAGTTGGAACAAAGTTACAAAAGAAGAACACAAAGAAGTAGCTTATACTCTTCACAGTTGGTGAAGAGTATAAGCTACTTGTGTGTGTTCTTTTCAAGATGAATCTTCACAAAGTCACGTCAGAATCTATCAGTATGACAAAGTTAGAAGTTTAGACGTCAAAACAAACACGATGTTCATGGTTCGATAAGAACTAATCTCAAATTTGAACAGACTAATGTCCAATTTGAACAAAAAGATAAACTTACCACTTCCGTGGGATTTCATTTCAGACCTAATGTGTAGGTATGTATTTCACATCAGGTATTTTATTTCAGATGTAATACCTTGGTATTTCAGATCACTTACCTGAAACAAGAAAAACAAAATGGAAAATTAATGATCTGAAATATTTGCGATAGATTTGGAGATAAAAAATAAATAGAATGCCTGATAAGTATAACTCAATTAACTAAAAAATAATCTGAACTTTGGAAATCTAAACAAGACAATAAAGAAATACTAGTTTTAGTCATTCATGCATTTAGTATTGAAAGCGCATCTCATAATTCATAGTTAATTTTCCAAGTTATTTATTAATTTCTCAAGCTAAACCCAGTAAAACAATGAATTCAGAGTGTCGAACAGTCCATTCTATCCAACATATTTTATTCTACAAATGAAAATCAATCACACGAATAATTTCTCCCGATGCACTAATATTAATCAGCCGGACTAATCTACTCCGGTCAGATACTGTCACGTTGTCGAGACAAAAGGCATGGGGGATATCACAGAGTTGTAATCCAAGAGGAAAACTAGCCGCCTATATCATTTCCTAATCCACTTTCCCTAGTCCTGAAGCACGTATAGCAGTTAGCACTCTTATAGGGTGAGGATTTCGCCTGTGGCGGCGTGTTTCTCAAAGCAATAGCATTTCTACGTAGCATTACCACTTCCGTGGGATTTCATTTCAGACCTAATGTGTAGGTATGTATTTCACATCAGGTATTTTATTTCAGATGTAATACCTTGGTATTTCAGATCACTTACCTGAAACAAGAAAAACAAAATGGAAAATTAATGATCTGAATATTTGCGACAGATTTGGAGATAAAAATAAATAGAATGCCTAATTATAACTCAATTAACTAAAAATAATCTGAACTTTTGAAATCTAAACAAGACAATAAAGAAATACTAGTTTTAGTCATTCATGCATTTAGTATTGAAAGCGCATCTCATAATTCATAATTAATTTCCCAAGTTATATATTAATTTCACAAGCTAAACCCAGTAAAAAAATTAATTCAGAGTGTCCAACAGTCCATTCTATACAACATATTTTATTCAAAAAATGAAAATCAATCACAGGAATAATTTCTCCCGATGCACTAATATTAATCAGCCGGACTAATCTACTCCGGTCAGATACTGTCACGTTGTCGAGACAAAAGGCATGGGGGATATCACAGAGTTGCAATCCAAGAGGAAAACTCGCCGCCTATATCATTTCCTAATCCACTTTCCCCAGTCCTGAAGCACGTATAGCAGTTAGCACTCTTATAGGGTGAGGATTTCGCCTGTGGCGGCGTATTTCTCAAAGCAACTTTGCAGTAGTATTTTTACGTAGCATTTCTTTTTATTTTCATGGGGAGAAGACAGCATATTTGATCAGTAATGAGCGCATCCAATGTCCCCTTATCTCATTGTTACCATTACCCGATGAAGATGATTCCACGAATCTGGTCCGCTTCATGCGATCAATATGATCAGAATAATGAAAACCAAGGCTGGGTCAGCCAGTCGTCAAAAGAACAAAAGAAATCAACTTTGAGCTATTCCAACAATTTCATTGAGCAGGGTCATTGAGCCCGTCGAGTTTGGGCCAAGAATTCCAAATCGGTTAATTAATCAACTCCCCGATCAATTCCTTTCAATAGACATCGGGAATCCTGTTATAGCTTCGACATAAACTTCTTATTGTGTGAGGATGGTTTTGTAGAATTTCCCCATCCCAGCACGTTCCTTGGTATGCTTCACTGTTCAGACAGTTCGGTATTGTTCCTCTCTCTCTGATACCATCTGGTATCTGAGGAGGCTTTCCAAGTCAAGGTTTGGCACAATAAAAACAAGATCCAGTTAGCTCTATTATCATTATTAGTTCAGAGTGTTTCTTCTTTCCGATCTCTGGTGTTATTGTTTCTGGTTCTTACAAGGTGCATGGCGAGGCCTACCATTGAAGATGAAGATCAGAATTTTCTAATCAGAAGTCAGGACCACCGGAGATGGGCCACGACCAAGATTTGAAGAGATTGGTTCGGTGCGATCAGGTGATGTTTATCGTTCTCCTGTCGTCATCATAGCGATATAGGAAGGACCACCTATTCATATTCCAGATTGGCACCAAAATGTACCTCGAAAGTTCATTTCTTTGTGTCATTCTTCAATGCTTATTAAGAGCTTTGCGTACAGTCTGTCAGGAAAAGAACACACCTAGTCCAGATCAAAAGTGTCTTCTCAAGATTGATCTCAAGACTAACTGGCAACAGACGAACCAGGAAAACAGTCATTTCAGTCATTGAAATCTTCTCACCGACCCAGTACACAAATGATTGAATAGAAAAACACTTACTGAAGATGAAGATCAGAATTTTCTAATCAGAAGTCAGGACCACCGGAGATGGGCCACGACCAAGATTTGAAGAGATTGGTTCGGTGCGTTCAGGCGATGATGTTTATCGTTCTCCTGTCGTCATCATAGCAATATAGGAAGGACCACGTATTCATATTCCAGATTGGCAGCAAAATGTACCTCGAAAGTTCATATCTTTGTGTTATTCTTCAATGCTTATTAAGAGCTTTGCGTACAGTCTGTCAGGAAAAGAACACACCTAGACCAGATCAAAAGTGCAGTTTTCTCAAGATTGATCTCAAGACTAACTGGCATCAGACGAACCAGGAAAACAGTCATTTCAATCTTCTCACCGACCCAGTACACAAATGATTAAATAGAAAAACACTTAAGATCGTAAAAACAATGTGTACAAACATTTTTTACGACGTATTGTTACACTGAGCTCCATTATTCTTCGTGCTAGATACACACTCACATCAGATAGATTAAACTTTGCAGCTTGGAACAACGGGACACGGTGTTTATTTTCAATGAGTTTGTAGCTTTCTGCACACTCGTCTAGTTGAAGTCGTAAAAATTCGCGAAACTCTTTACGACGTTCTAATAAAGGAAAGGAATTAGCTGTTAATAACCCTACGCATGTAATGGAAAGTATTGAGCGCTGCCCGGGCGGATAAGCCTATTAGGTTTCAACACGATGATTCTTCACAACTTCACACTTGATTTGAAGTTGGAAAGTCATCTTCGTCATCGCCAATTGGAGAATGGGTTCTCACATGAAAACAACTTTTAGGGCAAGAGAAAGTAAACATAAGCGGTGTTGGTTCTTCCTTTAAAACATATGTAAAACTGTTGAGTGAAGTACCTAGATCAGCCTTTGCAATTTGTGGGGTTGCTTTGTCTTTTTATGAGAAGCATACTTTGGTACTCTGCTCTGTCAACCACAAGTGTGGTAGATTCGTGTAGTTTTTAGTGGTAGAAGGTTCCATGAGCAACGAAAAACTCCCTTGGTTGGATCACCATTAGTATTTGATTGGTTTAGTATAGTTGGCGGTGTTGGTTCTTCCTTTAAAACATATGTAAAACTGTTGAGTGAAGTACCTAGATCAGCCTTTGCAATTTGTGGGGTTGCTTTGTCTCTTTATGAGAAGTATACTTTGGTACTCTGCTTTGTCAACCACAAGTGTGGTAGATTCGTGTGGTTTTTAGTGGTAGAACGCTCCATGAGCAACGAAAAAGTCCCTTCGTTGTATCACCATTGGTAAGATTTCATTGGTTTAGTATAGTATTTGTGGGGTTGCTTTGTCTCTTTATGAGAAGTATACTTTGGTACTCTGCTTTGTCAACCACAAGTGTGGTAGATTCGTGTAGTTTTTAGTGGTAGAACGCTCCATGAGCAACGAAAAAGTCCCTTGGTTGGATCACCATTAGTAAGATTTCATTGGTTTAGTATATTCTGTTAATCAACTGGAAAGAGAACTGTCTGTGTTAACCTATGACCCAATTCCGTCCGCTGGTTACCTTGACACCTTCCCAACACAACTTGATTCTGTTGTTGACGCACTTCTAGGTTTAGTATTATAGTTGGGGTTTTAAAATCTCCAGGTAAATTTTCAAAGGGAAACATCAAGTCTAATCCTCCTCACATGTTTCTGTATCTTTCTGTTGAATGGACTCTCAAAATCTTCCTAGCTTCCAGCATTCTCTTCTAGTCTCTACTTCTCGTGTTTTTATAGTTCAATAGACCGTCACGTCTGGGGCATAAGATCCATTGGAAGGTCATTCCATCCTATTGTATTCCTCTTAATATATAGGAGTATTTTTATTCTAGAACGTTGCTTCAGAAAAAAGAAAGTCATTATGAGGTTTTTCTTTCACCAAGAGTAGAATGCCAGGGGTAATGGTGCTGGATTAAACTCGACTTGGTTTGGGATAGGGTGATAGAAAAGTTCTGGAAAAGCATCATGACATTTCTGGTCTCCTGGATGAGCAAATCCGAGTCACTTGCAGCAAACCAACTGATGTTCTTCGAGCTTTCAACTACAAGAGGAAGGGAAACAGAATCTTGCAACTAATGAAAGAAGCACCATTTTTGTTACAAATCAAATAGTATTTCCCTCCGAAAATTGACCAAGCACTAGGTCTATTATTAACAAAACCCTATAAGGTGTACGACAGCAAATTACTCATGAAGTCATGGCCATCAAGCATCACAACTTGTTGAACACCGTGTTCACTAATTAAACGAAGCACATGATAGCACAGGACCTGAGGGGACTCCAACTATCTTCCTTCATCTCAAAACTCTTAACATCTCTGATGAGTAGTAGCTATGACATGTAAATGCGCATAGCGACCGGTGCCAGCATGGTAGGTAAACATTGGATGTTTAGGATTGAGATACTTATTGGGAAAAATCCTACAATGCTGCAGTGAGCACCAAAGTTGTGACATAATAACACAAAGAAATTGCATTTACATATTTTCATCTAGATTCCTGGAAATCCATTACTCATATAAAAAAACCTCTTTTCACACAACTCCCGCCCATGTAACACAAGTAGGCCCCAGTCAATTTACACTTTCTGTACGATAAAATGGACAAGTGGACACACTTGATAAGCTGTGAAAGTGTTTACACAACTCCTCCATTTCCGGAAGTCCCTCGTCCAGGCAGGAGGGATGGAATGAGAAAAGAGACACTAAGAGGGGAAAACAGAGAAACAAAGAAAGAAAGAAAGAGAAGACCAATAGAAAGACCGAGAGGACAGACAAGGAGCAAGAGAAAGAGAAAGCCAGCAGAGAGGAGGGGACAGAGAACGAGAAAGCAAGGAGAGACAGAAAGAGGAAAAAAAAGGGCGGATAAAAAGAGGTAGAGGGGGAGGAGAGAGAGAGAGAGAGAGAGAGAGAGAGAGAGAGATATTATTATAAATGAGATACTGTCCCCTGTTCTAAGAGAAAGAGAAGAAGAGGAGGGAGAGAGAGATAGTATTACAAATGAGATACTGTCCCTAGTTCTGAGAAAAAGAGAAAGCGAGAAAAAAGAGGAGACAGAAGAGTAAGGACAGAGGAGGGAGAAAATGAGGAGGGTGTGAGAGAGAAAAAGAGGTGGCTCGTATATTTAACAGATTAAATCGAAAACGCTTTGCCAAATGATTTAATGCCAGAAACCTCTGATAGATTTCAAGCAGAACATATCGGCCGAGGAATGATAGATTATTGGAAAACGATTCCGCAAGGCTAAGCCCGAATACAAAGAAGAGGTAAATCTTGAACTGTCAAGACACTAAGTGATGTACGGGGAACATAGAACAGGCACAAGGCGTGTCAACTGCCCATGTTGAATTAACAGAAGAAGAATAATGAAACATTTCACACACTAAAGGCAGCAGTTTTCATTGAGCTAAGAAAATCTTCACACTAAAGTTCCAGCAAAAACATTTCTGGGATTAGATTCAACGAAAAACAAACCTTGGACCATCTGAAAACCGTCAAAAAGAAAAACAAAAAACATCCATCACAAACATACATATAAACAACCGAGTGATCTCAATCAATGATTCCCAAACTTTGGTACGGCATCGGCCCATTTTATATTTTGGGCAGAATTAGATGTGCATGAAATGTAGGCTGGCACTAGCCTCAGTAGCGACACATTTATTTCGAAGGCGAACTTTGAAGTGTCTCAGACAGATCATTGGTTCGATACTTCGTGGGTTTGACTACCGCCCAGGAATTGCGCGTACCACAGGTTAAGAAACCATGGTTATGTTGCAAAATTCAAGTTCTGTACTTAATTTTTCAATGCATCCTATACATAGAACGGGTACGTATTTAGCTATCTACGTAGATGTTTAACGTTTATATCGTAGATAGCCATTTATTTAGCTATCTACCACAAACACTAACACTATTAAACATTTACGCTGGAGCCAAGTACAGAAAGAAGATTCAAATCTTAATCGTTTATCGTTTCCCAACAACATCAATAAAATTCAACAGATAAGCATGAAAGAATATTCAATAAATTTGAATGATTTTTCCAAAAGTTCAGGAGAATCCCCAATGAAACATTCACATTATAAAAATCTCGACAATCATAATTACCAATATCAAACCGTATCTCAGGATAAAATACATAATTCATTGCATTCACTGGGGCGGATGGCGAACGGTAAAGCAAACGCCAAACCAACAGTATCAACTTTAATTCCGGAAACATAAAATTTCATTGCAAAGAAAAATACGAAAATATATTGATATTTGCGAACTTTTGGTTCAAGTCAAATCCATTTCATTTATGTATAAAACTTTGAAAAGTGCAAAGTTGAAACGCTGTAAATTCGCGAGAAGTTACAGGGAGTGATGGGAAAAAACACAACTTGGAATCTCTTGTTTCATACTTGGTGAGGATTTGATGAAGCATTTCTAAATGAAGTAAAGGCAATGAGGCCAAGTGGTTCTAATGACTAACACAGTACATGATAACGCTCTAATATGTGTAATTGAAAATAATATTAAACGCAATTTAATCACAAGCACCATGGCGTTCTACATGAGTGCCTCAAGAATATATGGTTCTAATGACTAACACAGTACATGATAACGCTCTAATATGTGTAATTGAAAATAATATTAAACGCAATTTAATCACAAGCACCATAGCGTTCTACATGAGTGCCTCAAGAATATGTTCAGCATTTAGCGCTCTTAGTTGAACAACGAGCCATCAGGTGCTAGGGCTGGTATTGGCAATCTTTGAAGAATTTCAGATTTTTCAAACTAGGTACAATTATAACCAAGTAAAAATAGAATAGGTACAGGAAAACCCAAGTACTTTTCATTTAAATCATTTATGTTCGTTCCTTCTTGTTCAACACATAGTTCTGTATTGAAGAGCGCTCTTAGTTGAACAACGAGCCATCAGGTGCTAGGGCTGGTATTGGCAATCTTTGAAGAATTTCAGATTTTTCAAACTAGGTACAGTTATAACCAAGTAAAAATAGAATAGGTACAGGAAAACCCAAGTACTTTTCATTTAAATCATTTATGTTCCTTCCTTCTTGTTCAACAGATAGTTTTTATTGAATAACTCGGATTCTCTCCGTTATTTTTTTCAACTTTACTCTTAATATACCTATGGTTTAAATGAGTAAATAATTAAAATTGCCAAGATGCCAAGAATAATAAGAGCAATAATGGTATTTTGTTTAATTAGTTTATATCTCGAGATTACAAGCTCATTCCACATTTCATTCATTTTGTTTTTCTCGTAAAAATTCCAACACTAGCGTCGTCGTTATGTTTAGCATCAAAATCTGTTCCAGATTAATCAGAATTTATATTTCCATCATTAAAAGCCAAGAATAATGTACAAACTGCTCTCGTTTCCAACATCGGGGTCGTTACGTCAGGTTTATGATTAAAATTGCCAAGATGCCAAGAATAATAAGAGCAATAATGGTATTTTGTTTAATTAGTTTATATCTCGAGATTACAAGCTCATTCCTCATTTCATTCATTTTGTTTTTCTCGTAAAAATTCCAGCACTAGCGTCGTCGTTATGTTTAGCATCGAAATCTGTTCCAGATTAATCAGAATTTATATTTCCATCATTAAAACAATCCTTCTCCTACGTAGCGTAGCTTACATTGTATGTAACGTACCAATCTATGTGGTTTGTAGTCCAGAAAGTATCCGATTACCATATGTATCACACTATCTGATAACTACATCATGGACAGTGGACATCCAATATGTATAGAACCATACACTACTGGGTATCTTGGATATTACCTGGATTTTCAGCCGATCGTATTTGGGACCCCACCCTAGTTGAAGCCTAATCCAAAATGCAAATTGGTAAAAAGGACACAACAAAACCAACAATACCTTTTACTGGTGCTCCTAAGTCTTGAAGAATTCTCGGAACATCTTCTATGACAGTGAGTTGGCACTAGGTAGTCTAGGCAAGTAGGCTACCTACATGATTTCTATGGAAACTTCCGTTTTCCCGAGTATAAGCTTTCTAACATCCATTATTGATTAGCTTTTCGTGATAATGAAGTATCTGTCCTGCCAGAATCCTGATTGCCAGTAAATAATTTCATCAAGACAATATCAGTTGTGGTCACCCTGTCTGATCCACTCTCACCTCTAGCTGAAGTATTGGTTTACATCTCTCAGTCCGTCACAATATTGTAACCTTAGCTTTTCCTTCAATGTTCAGTTCATTTCGACCTGTCCCTCTTGATACATCATTTTGAAATCTCTTGATTCCTCAGTCAATTTTGTCATCAAAGTGTCGACTGCTGTCAAAGTATTTATATCAAAGATTCCTGCTCCTGTTTAGTCTGTTTTGTCAACAAAGTTTCAAGTACTGTCAAAGTATTTCTCGAGTTAATTTGACCTAGTGTTGTGTTTGGTCGATTTTTAGACATCCCGTCTGGCGTGTTAATTTGAATATCTGTCACGATGACTTCCATTGATGAAATGAATCAGGTAATGTTTTAAATCATTATTGTTTTTCTCAATTTTACTGTGAAACTTTTGGAACCTGGAATGAGACTTGCAGTTCCATTCACCCCAAATTTCATGCGCATTTGAAGAAGAAGAAAAAGATTTTACTCCATCTTTCCCTATTATTGGAAACATGGAAACTGAACTTGAAGGGAACTGAAAATGTGAATTTAATCATGTCCCTCCCTATTGATGAAAATTATAGGGAACTGATTTCCCCGCCTAAACCATCCTAGGATGTAACAAGGGTGGAGGCGAGTAAGACTTCAATAACTTCAATTTGAAAGAAAAAAGAGTACAAAACCAATACACTGCATTTCCCTGAGGGCACCCAGGACCTGAAACTTTTCCATACAACTTTATATTGGGCGGTCGTAAATTCTATTTCCCTCTAATATGAAAGTATGGGCAAAAATCCCCCTTTGGAATTTCTGAACGAGAGGTAGTGTAAACATCTCCCTCGTTTGCATTGGATTGAGTGTTTCAACCTAGATATGCAATATGCATGGAGATGATATGAAACAATGAAGCATACATTTCATTACATTTAGCAGAATTAGAACAGAGAGAGAATTTTGACAGGGAGTGGAGTTGCGAAAAATTAGAAATATGGCAATGGTAAAAATTATTGAAATTCACTTGACTTTTCTTGTTCATGTATTTAATTGTATTTTAGTTTCCAGAATTTCAGAGTAATTATACAGCAGAGAAAACAAATGTGCACCATCTGAAATAAAACAAACCATCTGCCTTCTTAAGAATCCAGATTTCATTGTTCCGAGTAAATTCAGGAACCTACGGAGCAGCTGAAAGCTGAAACCCTATGGCTCAGAACCTCTCCAAGCAGTAGGCTAGTGAAATACGCCATAGTAAGTCAGTGAATAGGTTACTACTGGAGGCGATAGGCTGGAGAAATGAATATGAGCTCCAGTGACCGTTATCCAGACAATTGATTGAGAGAATATCTTTCTGTTGAATGGACTCTCAAAATCTTCCTAGCTTCCAGCATTCTCTTCTAGTCTCTACTTCTCGTGTTTTTATAGTTCAATAGACAGTCACGTCTGGGTAAGTGCTGAGGCATAAGATCCAATGGAAGGTCATTCCATCCTATTGTATTCCTCTGAACATATAGGAGTATTTTTTTATGCATAATAAAGAATGGAACTTCTTCATGTTTTCTTCTTTTAACCCTTGAGAATCTTTTATGAAGTGGTCTTCCCGTGGTACAATACATTTTATATGTAGTTTGTGAATTATTCTTCGTTGAAGTGTTTTGATCAAGCGATTTTCACGTGCAATTGCCATCATTTCCTAGTTTGAGAAGAGAGAAAGATATAAAACTTCAAGTTTTGCGGGAAGTTCCTGGTCTTTAGAGCATGATTTGTTACTTTACAAGTTTACATTCCATTTTCTGTTACAAACAACAACTGCAACACAAAACTAGATGGAAACGGAAATCACTGACCAAAAACACCAAAGCGGTATGCAGAAGGGTTAACACTTTGCTTTGTATTATACTAATATTTTCGGAGGCACTGCAGCCGAGCCGGTCCTCCGTACATGAGAATATGCACCGCTCATTATTGAATCTGATATGAATATTTCATCTAGAAGACTACCTAACCTATTATCTTTTCTTCCGAGAACTAATACACTCGTGAAGTTACGCTCCTGAAGTTCCAACACACCTGTGGTTTACAAAATTAACAAAATAGCTATGATTTTGAAAAGTTTACAATAAGTAAGTTTTTGAAGGGATCTGTAAGAATCTGTTTTCCGTTATCATTCGGATTTGTACGTTAAGTCCACACAATTTATCCCCAATAAACGAGACTTCATTTTATTGCAACTACTGACAAAAAGAGACTTTTCAGTCCTACGTTGGCAGTCTAAATAAATATTGATGGTAGACTTAGTAACTTTGTGAAGGTTCATTTTAAGTATCTAAATATGAAAATAACTTTTACTCTTCACTGGTTTTTTTTAGTCTAAACAAAGTATCTGTAATTGTATAACACTTCTATTTTTATCTAGATTCCTGGAAATCCATTACTCATATAAAAAAACCTCTTTTCACACAACTCCCGCAAATGTAACACAAGTAGGCCCCAGTCAATTTACACTTTCTGTACGATAAAATGGACAAGTGGACACACTTGACAAGCTGTGAAAGTGTTTACACAACTCCTCCATTTCCGGAAGTCCCTCGTCCAGGCAGGAGGGGCAGGAGGGATGGACTGAGAAAAGAGACAGTAAGAGGGGAAAACAGAGAAAGAGTAGAAGAAAGAGAAGACCAATAGAAAGACCGAGAGGACAGACAAGGAGCAAGAGAAAGAGAAAGCTGGCAGAGAGGAGGGGACAGAGAAAGAGAAAGCAAGGAGAGACAGAAAGAGGAAAAAAAAGGGCGGATAAAAAGAGGGAGAGGGAGAGAGAGAGAGAGAGAGAGAGAGAAGGAAAGAGAGAAAGAGTGATATTGTTACAAATGAGATACTGTCCCCTGTTCTAAGAGAAAGAGAAGAAGAGGAGGGAGAGAGAGATAGTATTACAAGTGAGATACTGTCCCTAGTTTTGAGAAAAAGAGAAAGCGAGAAAAAAAGAGGAGACAGAAGAGTAAGAAGGACAGAGGAGAGAGAAAATGAGGAGGGCGTGAGAGAGAAAAAGAGGAGGTAGAGAGAGACAAAAAGAGGAGGGTGAGCGGTGACGATAGAAGAGAGAGAGAGAGAGAGAGTGAGAGAGAGAGAAGAGATAGAGAGAGAGAGAGATAAGGAATCACAAAATGAGATTGTTGTCCCCTGTCCTTACTGATTGCAACACCAATACAAGGGAGGTGCCGTCAGAAGGAGGAAATCGGATAGCAGGACACCACACGTCTGGTTGCCATTGACAACGGCGTACCACATGTTGCCGGGAATAATACGCCGTGCTTTCCCATTCATTTTCATTCTCGTTTTTATTTTCTAAAAAAAAAAAAAAAAAAAAAAAAAAAAAAAAAAAATGCGCGCAAAAAAAAGCGAAAGGGGCTGAGGGTTTGGGGGAGGGATAAAAAAAAAAAATTGATTGTTTTTTTTTTTTCCGCCTAAAATTTTTCCCGTTTTTTTTTTTTTTTTTTTTTTTTAGGTTTCATTATCCCCCCTAGTTTAATAGTTGTGGGGTGGTTCCCTTTTTTTTCTATCCTACACTAGAGAATTTCCCTTTCTTTCTCTCTTCTTCTTTCGTTGGTGTATTATGGCCCAATGAAACAACTGAAGGTTGAAGGGGGGAATGGGATAGAGTTTCTAGCTTTCTAGTTTGAGATTACTAAGGAATTGGGGCTGTTGTTGTTTGCGTAATATTGCGTCAGTCATTGCGTAAGCACTATTCCATCAGGGTATCCAAGTACTGTTACGCACCAGTCAATTAAGGCGCAAAATTATTGTCTGAGAAATAGATGAAATGAAATGAGCATCAAAATTCAAATATGAAACACTCAAGTGAAGAAAGAATGGTCAAATGGGAGGAGGAAGAGGCAAACAGGGAAATGGTTACAAAAAGAAAGCATGGTAAATTGGGAGTAGGAGCAAAAGGAGAAAATGGAGAAATGGATAGACACACCAATATGTTTTTTGCCCAAGACCGACCTGTTGATTGGAGTAGATTCGACAAATAAATACAGGATTAAATTCCCCATTGAACAGCCAAATCCTCTTATCAATATAGCAAAGCTTGACACAAATGTAAAATTCATGTGGCTTGTGGGCGGACTGTGAGTTTCTGACTATATGCTGTTCATGGCATTTCGACATTCTCTGTCAAACTCTACACAGAATAGATGATGCAGCTTTTTTGCAGGTTAATTTTTTTCGAGTTTAGTAGATTGGGTGATTTCCGACAGAGATTTATGATGCAGCTTTTTTGCAGGTTAATTTTTTTCGAGTTTAGTAGATTGGGTGATTTCCGACAGAGATTTATTGATTTTGATAATTGCCCAATTCACAAGAAACCATAAAGATTTGATTTGTCAAAAGTCATTCGATGTCTCATTCAACAAGCCTTTCTGTTCGTGATAAGGAAAAACCCATGAATGGAAGAAACGGTATGAAAATCACAACAGTTCATACACACATTTAAGTCATTCGATGTCTCATTCAACAAGCCTTTCTGTTCGTGATAACGAAAAACCCATGAATGGAAGAAACGGTATGAAAATCACAACAATTCATACAGACATTTCCCCTGCACGTTTCTTCGTTCATTCAACAAGCCTTTCTGTTCGTGATAAGGAAAAACCCATGAATGGAAGAAACGGTATGAAAATCACAACAGTTCATACACACATTCCCCCTGCACGTTTCTTCGCCCGTATTACGCGCATCATCATGTCATCATTTGAAATGTTAATCCTTTAGCATGAGCCCAGGGATAACGGGCGTTATTATTGCCAGGATTTAAGAATTTCAGATGCTGGGGGAAAGAATACGATGGAAAAGATGAGGCGGGAAGACAGCAAGGAGGTTTAGCATGATAGTTTACAGGATGAGATTTCCAGATGGGTCTTCAGTAGGGACTATGAGAATGATGGTTTTTGCCAAGCCCCATGTTGAAAAACATCCTAAAAACCAATTTTCATTAAGGACTCAAATCTGTGGAGCCAGAAGTCTGGAATTCCAAGAGATATGACATCCAAAATTCGATTACGATGAGATTTCCAGATGGGTCTTCAGTAGGGACTATGAGAATGATGGTTTTTGGATATATTTTTGCCAAGCCCCATGTTGAAAAACATGCTAAAAACCAAAATTTTCATTAAGGACTCAAATCTGTGGAGCCAGAAGTCTGGAATTCCAAGAGATGACATCCAAAATTCGATTGATGAGATTTCCAGATGGGTCTTCAGTAGGGACTATGAGAATGATGGTTTTTGGATATATTTTTGCCAAGCCCCATGTTGAAAAACATCCTAAAAACCAAAATTTTCATTAAGGACTCAAATCTATGGAGCCAGAAGTCTGGAATTCCAAGAGATATGACATCCAAAATTCGATTACGAGATTGAAATTTTCTAAAGATAATTTGGTCATCTAACACGCTCGAATGTTTTGTTCCATTAAATTCAACTCAATTAAGTTATGTATTTTATCTGATAAATATGTTGAGGCTACAGATCAATAGCGGACCAAAAGACATACGAAAACACCACCCTGTAACCATTCATACAGTGTGACGGATTAATAAAATGTTTGAAATTTAAATTTATTACGTCAGTATCCAATTCATGCAGACTTTACAGGAAAATCCTTTGCACAGGCTGAGTAATCTTTCTGGATTACTTTTATGCATTGTTTTAGTTTTTGAAATCAATTGGAAAGGGAAGAAAAACGATGAAATTGGGGGAAAATGAATAAAAATAAGACTTTTGAGGTATTTTTCCAACATTAAAGTGGGCTGGGATGAAAAATACAAGCCATAATATCCGTAATCACAAAAACATTATCACTGGGTTAACTTCTAGAAAGTTATACTTATGTAGAACGTTATAGGGTTAATTTAGTAAACCACACTCAATTAAAATACCTGTAACACTTCACACCTGTAAAGTGTTGCTAGGAAGAGAAAAATATAAAGGGAAGAAAAACGATGAAATTGGGGGAAAATGAATAAAAATAAGACTTTTGAGGTATTTTTCCAACATTTAAGTGGGCTGGGATGAAAAATACAAGCCATAATATCCGTAATCACAAAAACATTATCACAGGGTTAACTTCTAGAAAGTTATACTTAGAACGTTATAGGGTTAATTTAGTAAACCACACTCAATTAAAATACCTGTAACACTTCACACCTGTAAAGTGTTGCTAGGAAGAGAAAAATATGTTCGAAATTGGGATCGATATTGATCTATACAAGGTCAAATTTAGAAACCACAAATTTCATAACAAGCCTAAGCTCTCCTATGTTCGAAATTGGGATCGATATTGATCTATACAAGGTCAAATTTAGAAACCACAAATTTCATAACAAGCCTAAGCTCTCTTATCAGATCTAATTTGCCATTATTACTGACAGGCCTAGGATTTATTACATTAGAGGAATTTATTACATTTTACTTCTTACGACCGGTAATAAAATTAATTAAAAATCTGCCCAAAATTTAGCAGGTCTTTAGCAACATTTATAATAATTATAATTTTATAATACGTGTACAGGACTTCAAATTCAAATCAATCAAAATAGTTTTCAAAAAACTCAAGTTCTTCGTCGAGTATCCAAAGTTGCCAAACCAAAATTTTGTAAATTCACCAGCAGGTTTATGCCCATAAACATGCCAGGACGGTAAAGTTTTTATTTTCAGACGAGGGAACAAAAACCCAAGTGTAAAAACCACAGAGAACATTTCGAAAAAGTTTCACAAAAGTAATTAGGAAAGTTTCGTTTCATGTTTTACAAGAGAGAGAGAGAGAGAAATGCAGCCTGGTTCCAGGTTTATGCCCATAAACATGCCAGGACGGTAAAGTTTTTATTTTCAGACGAGGGAACAAAAACCCAAGTGTAAAAACCACAGAGAAAAAGTTTCACAAAAGTAATTAGGAAAGTTTCGTTTCATGTTTTACAAGAGAGAGAGAGAAATGCAGCCTGGTTTTCGTGTTCCGCATGGGAACAAGAAGGACAGGAAATTAAATATTCAAAAGGCTGTTCTTTTCCGTTTGAGCGAAACTTTTCATTCCAATAAAATAATTGTCTTACAACTATCCCCAAGTTCTGGAGAGAAGAATGAAAAAGAATTGAAGGTTGAGGTTTTTGATTTTTGAGCAAGAGATCTTGCTCCTTGCTTATGCCTTAATCAGTTACAGTTTGAAAAACATGTATAATGCCTGGTTTTCGTGTTCCGCATGGGAACAAGAAGGACAGGAAATTAAATATTCAAAAGGCTGTTCTTTTCCGTTTGAGCGAAACTTTTGATTCCAATAAAATAATTGTCTTACAACTATCCCCAAGTTCTGGAGATAAGAATGAAAAAGAATTGAAGGTTGAGGCTTTTGAGCAAGAAATCTTGCTCCTTGCTCATGCCTTTTTGGGTAAATCAGCTTCTCCAATGAAAAATGTTATAAGAATCAGTTACAGTTTGAAAAACATGTATAACTGTAGAACCTTTTCAATACTTTTCAATGGAAATCATGATTAAATTTAAATCTGTCTCACTCAAAACTCAAGCTCCGTTGCTCCGTCTATTGACCATCCTCCAATATAACCCTTCAGCTTCCAAAACAGTCTAAATTGGAGTACGCATTGTCGCATGTACGTAACAATACCTTTTATTTCTAGCATTAAACTATTCTAAGTTCCAACCCTTCAGCTTCCAAAACAGTCTAAATTGGAGTACGCATTGTCGCATGTACGTAACAATACCTTTTATTTCTAGCATTAAACTATTTTAAGTAAAACAATAATTGCGAATTTCCTTTTAAGCAGGACAGAAATTCCATTGAGAATTCCAAGATGAATACAACCACACAAGTGTTGTAGAAAGTCTCCAACGCAACAAAAACCAGCTGCAGATATGACAACAATTGACAACATAGAAGCTAAAACCCGGGAGGAATTGAGGAAACAGCATGATCAGACATTGTTTGAAACCAACAGAACCGTTGTTAGACATAATAGACAATAAGGTAATTATAAATTGAACTATTAGAGAACATGATTCCCCCGATTCTAATTACGGACTCAATTAACACAGATCTGTGGATTCTCAGGCATTCCATCTCAACTTCCATAGCAACATAGTACATATAGCTCGTGTTCAATTTGCTGCTGATTGCATTCTAGATTCTAGCAACTCTTATACAGGGTTCTCTTCTAAATAAAAGAACTATTAGAGAACATGATTCCCCCGATTCTAATTACGGACTCAATTAACACAGATCTGCGGATTCTCAGGCATTCCATCTCAACTTCAATAGCAACATAGTACATATAGCTCGTGTTCAATTTGCTGCTAATTGCATTCTAGATTCTAGCAATATACAGGGTTCTCTTCTAAATAAAAGAAAAAAAATCCTTATTCAAATTCATATTCGACTGCCTTATAGGTGATTTATAACACCTTAACCCTAGAATTCAGTTACATTTATTCAATTATTTGTACTGGAGTTTCCTTGACAATGCCAACAAGATTGAAGGGATAAAAGAAAAAAAATCCTTATTCAAATTCATATTCGACTGCCTTATAGGTGATTTATAACACCTTAACCCTAGAATTCAGTTACATTTACTCAATTATTTGTACTGGGAGTTTCCTTGACAATGCCTACAAGATTGAAGGGATTTTTAAAGGAGGAAGTGGGGAATCTCCTCTATGAAGAATTGAACGTCCTGTATAAAGTTCTGTTGTCTCAAATGAGTAATTTTCAACATATATGCAGTTTGAATTCTCCCGTGTACATTGTTACCGAATGCACTTATACAGGACGTTTCATGGGTCAGAGCAAATGAATCTCCTCTATGAAGAATTTAACGTCCTGTATAAAGTTCTGTTGTCTCAAATGAGTAATTTTCAACATATATGCAGTTTGAATTCTCCTGTGTACATTGTTACCGAATGCACTTATACAGGACGTTTCATGGGTCAGAGCAAATGGCAAACAGTTTCGAATTCCATCTCCAACAAAGTACAAAGCCATAATCCATAGGGAAGCATTTTGTGCTGATCTCCATCACGTGTTGCAAGTGTTTTAATTGATTTGGCATTCAGACCAGTTGAGATTTTAGCATTTTTTATTGGAAAACCGTGTTCAAATGATGGTCACAATGAAAACTATTGCATCTTGTAACCTTTTCCAGGTGTGTTTATTCAAAACTATTGATACATCCCATGTTTCAATTCTGATATGGATCTGTTGGTTTTTGTTCGTGGTATCGGACGTTGAAATCAATTGTTTTCATTATCTGTAACGATTAGTTGACATTTACCAAGATCCATTTAGCATGAACGTGTTCTCTAATACCTACAGTCCCCATTACCTCATGGCTCTTGAATCTCAAGTCTATCATATGATTTGCAACTCTCAGCAGAATTATTTATCATGCTCCTCCTGCACAAGGTTCAAGACGAAACACCTACACTCCTAATTGTAATTGACCAAGCAAAACAACTCGACAAATGCAAAACAAATTTTGTGCTGATTCAGATTATCGTGTTTAATGACTTTTGTTTTTCTGTACGAATCTGTTTTGGTTTTCTTTTGATTGTTAGCGCGCACGTCACCCGAGATTGTTTTGCTGAGTGAAAGCAAAACAACTCGACAAATGCAAAACAAATTTTGTGCTGATTCAGATTATCGTGTTTAATGACTTTTGTTTTTCTGTACGAATCTGATTTGGTTTTCTTTTGATTGTTAGCGCGCACGTCACCCGAGATTGTTTTGCTGAGTGACGAATTGTCGAATTGTTTCTCAAGAGGACCAAGGGACAAGGGAGTGGTACTAACAAGATTGGGTCTCCAGTGAAACAAGAACGTCAATATCCAATAATGTAGGGAGAAGTAGTCACAATAGCGGTAAGGCCATTGGAAGCTGAAAAACCAAACCTATCAATCAAGATGAAATGAGAAGTCTCATAATCAGGCGACTACACGCTACTTAAAGTTTCGCGACTACGCTTCAAACTTTTAATGTGAGACGGAACTAATGGTACCAACATATCTTAGATGCGCTCTATAAGGAAAGTAACCAAAGTTTCTCAGATACATACTCGTAAAAAGGACAAGACAGGGAATATCTTGATTCAAATCAATATTGCTCCAGGAGTAAAAAGACAAATGGTATATACCGCAAGGAGACTCCTCTAGCCAAAGGGCCCAAAGAAGAATCATGAGCTAATAAACATATTACGCAGATGTTTCAATACAATTGACAATGTGATGAGGTCCATCATGCAGCATGTTATGACACAACATGGCGTTACAAAATATACCAATGATTCATACTAATCAAGTAATCATATATTGTTTCTCAAGAGGACCAAGGGACAAGGGAGTGGTACTAACAAGATTGGGTCTCCAGTGAAACAAGAACGTCAATATCCAATAATGTAAGGAGAAGTAGTCACAATAGCGGTAAGGCCATTGGAAGCTGAAAAACCAAACCTATCAATCAAGATGAAATGAGAAAGTCTCATAATCAGGCGACTACACGCTACTCAAAGTTTCGCGACTACGCTTCTAACTTCTAATGTGAGACGGAACTAAAGGTACCAACATATCTTAGATGCGCTCCATAAGGAAAGTAACCAAAGTTTCTCAGATACATGAAAAGGACAAGACAGGGAATATCTTAACTCAAATCAATATTGCTCCAGGAGTAAAAAGACAATTGGTATATACCGCAAGGAGACTCCTCTAGCCAAAGGGCCCAAAGAAGAATCACAAGCTAATAAACATATTACGCAGATGTTTCAATACAATTGACAATGTGATGAGGTCCATCATGCAGCATGTTATGACACAACATGGCGTTACAAAATATCATACCAATGATTCATACTAATCAAGTAATCATATTTCTTGCTGGATTATTGACGCCTAAACAGAGTAGCGGTCTCCAAATGGTCGCAAAAATAAAATTCCTTAAGGTGTGTCTACACTACAGTCGTCCGAAATCTACATAAAATAGTTAGGATCAAAGGCGCAAAACAACGTCACACTTAGGTGATCTACAGCCAAAAGAAAGTTATTGAAAATGACAAAATTTGAAGCAGTTCTTGACAAAAAGAGGTGAAATGGGAATATGGAAAATGAGAATGACTTGGAATTTATTTTGTTAGAATATACTTGGTTTTTACTGCTGAAATGAGACTGAAAAGTCCCTTTACCCAAATTATTAGAGAAAAAAGTCAGAGAGAAAAAGGTTTGGGCACTGCTGCTGCGTTGCAACAAGAAAAACAGTCAGTAACAACAATCATATTTCTTGCTGGATTATTGACGCCTAAACAGAGTAGCGGTCTCCAAATGGTCGCAAAAATAAAATTCCTTAAGGTGTGTCTACTACACTACAGTCGTCCGAAATCTACATAAAATAGTTAGGATCAAAGGCCCAAAACAACGTCACACTTAGGTGATCTACAGCCAAAAGAAAGTGATTGAAAATGACAAAATTTGAAGCAGTTCTTGACAAAAAGAGGTTAAATAAGAATGTGGAAAACGAGAATGACTTGGAATTCATTTTGATAGAATATACTTGGTTTTTACTGCTGAAATGAGACTGAAAAGTCCCTTTACCCAAATTATTAGAGGAAAAAGTCAGAGAGAAAAGGGTTTGGGCACTGCTGCTGCGTTGCAACAAGAAAAACAGTCAGTAACAACAAGATGTTAAATAATATTGCCACACGAGTATAATAAACATTGTTATGTTTCAAGTCGTTAAACGTAATTTGTCTCGATCACATAATAAAGAGTATTTTCGGGTCTGTTCGAATGTTGTTTACGACTTCGACATCTTGTTATTCTGTAGGAATTCTCAAACATGGTTCCTCTCAGAATAATGGAACGGTGTTATGTTTCAAGTCGTTAAACATAATTTGTCTCGATCACATAATAAAGAGTATTTTCGGGTCTGTTCGAATGTTGTTTACGACTTCTACATCTTGTTATTCTGAAGGAATTCTCAAACATGGTTCCTCTCAGAATAATGGAACGGAGAAAGAATATTGACAGGAAAATAATGCATGCCCTGAGTTTTTTAACTCGACGATTTTGGATTTGGTTTGTCTGTTTGTTTCATCATAACTCTCGAACGCTTTGTTTGATTTTGATGAATTTCGACAAGAATGTACGACAAAAATGAAATTTCCTCATCGCATTATGGCCCTAATTGGGCTTTTTTCCGACGATTTTGGATTTGGTTTGTCTGTTTGTTTCATCATAACTCTCGAACGCTTTGTTTGATTTTGATGAATTTCGACAAGAATGTACAACAAAAACGAAATTTCCTCATAGCATTATGGCCCTAATTGGGCTTTTTTCCGAGTAAGACTTAATCGAATGTCCACTAAACTTCCAGCAATATAACCAAGCAAACAAGTGCGAATTTTCAGTCGATGGTGGGCATCGAACCCGAGACATTGTGGATAGCAAACGCCTAACCACTGAAATAACCGTTCCCCCAAACGACCTTGACACGTGGGAGTCAGTCTCTCATCTTGTTTGTCAATCTTAATCATGCCCAATAATTGCGTATTTGCCCAATTCACAAGAAACCATAAACATTTGATTTGTCAAAAGTCATTCGATGTCTCATTCAACAAGCCTTTCTGTTCGTGATAACGAAAAACCCATGAATGGAAGAAACGGTATGAAAATCACAACAGTAAATTTCATACACACATTCCCCCTGCACGTTTCTTCGCCCGTATTACGCGTATCATCATGTCATCATTTGAAATGTTAATCCTTTAGCATGAGCCCAGGGATAACGGGCGTTATTATTGCCAGGATTTAAGAATTTCAGATGCTGGGGGAAAGAATACGATGGAAAAGATGAGGCGGGAAGACAGCAAGGAGGTTTAGCATGATAGTTTACAGGATGAGATTTCCAGATGGGTCTTCAGTAGGGACTATGAGAATGATGGTTTTTGCCAAGCCCCATGTTGAAAAACATCCTAAAAACCAATTTTCATTAAGGACTCAAATCTGTGGAGCCAGAAGTCTGGAATTCCAAGAGATATGACATCCAAAATTCGATTACGAGATTGAAATTTCCTGAAGATAATTTGGTCATCTAACACGCTCGAATGTTTTGTTCCATTAAATTCAACTCAATTAAGTTATGTATTTTATCTGATAAATATGTTGAGGCTACAGATCAATAGCGGACCAAAAGACATACGAAAACACCACCCTGTAACCATTCATACAGTGTGACGGATTAATAAAATGTTTGAAATTTAAATTTATTACGTCAGTATCCAATTCATGCAGACTTTACAGGAAAATCCTTTGCACAGGCTGAGTAATCTTTCTGGATTACTTTTATGCATTGTTTTAGTTTTTGAAATCAATTGGAAAGGGAAGAAAAACGATGAAATTGGGGGAAAATGAATAAAAATAAGACTTTTGAGGTATTTTTCCAACATTAAAGTGGGCTGGGATGCAAAATACAAGCCATAATATCCGTAATCACAAAAACATTATCACAGGGTTAACTTCTAGAAAGTTATACTTAGAACGTTATAGGGTTAATTTAGTAAACCACACTCAATTAAAATACCTGTAACACTTCACACCTGTAAAGTGTTGCTAGGAAGAGAAAAATATGTTCGAAATTGGGATCGATATTGATCTATACAAGGTCAAATTTAGAAACCACAAATTTCATAACAAGCCTAAGCTCTCTTATCAGTTATCAGATCTAATTTGCCATTATTACTGACAGGCCTAGGATTTATTACATTAGAGGAATTTATTACATTTTACTTCTTACATTTAGCTCTTTAGCAACATTTATAATAATTATAATTTTATAATACGTGTACAGGACTTCAAATTCAAATCAATCAAAATAGTTTTCAAAAAATTCAAGCTCTTCGTCGAGTATCCAAAGTTGCCAAACCAAAATTTTGTAAATTCACCTGGAGGTCATTTCACACACTCACCATGTTCGTGACACGAAGTGTTTAAGCTAGGATCAATCTCAAATTGTGAGCCGTATTACAATCTCCCCAAGGCTTACATTTCAGGTTTTTGTACGCCAAAATCATACACTCACAAATTTTGTCTACTGGTAGCGCCAGATTTGCTGAAATCTGGCGTCCTTATGATCCTTAGACCATGTCCGTTTAGAAGGTCAACTGCTGAAATTCTATGAGTCATACTCTGATTAACACGAGAGCGAGATTTGCATAAATTTTGGCACATGACCAACTGTTCACCTACCGAAGTCAACTATGAAACGTATAGTTGACTTCATTTGGATCTCAATTATTGTCCGCTTATTTGACCTTTACCGGTCCGGTTCAGATACGATGTTGCTTAGCTTGAATGATACCCAGGGAACGAGGGCTATCAACGTCACGGCCTTTGGCTGAAGCCCCCATTTGCCATTATTACTGACAGGCCTAGGATTTATTACATTAGAGGAATTTATTACATTTTACTTCTTACGACCGGTAATAAAATTAATTAAAAATCTGCCCAAAATTTAGCAGGTCTTTAGCAACATTTATAATAATTATAATTTTATAATACGTGTACAGGACTTCAAATTCAAATCAATCAAAATAGTTTTCAAAAAACTCAAGTTCTTCGTCGAGTATCCAAAGTTGCCAAACCAAAATTTTGTAAATTCACCAGGAGGTCATTTCACACACTCACCATGTTCGTGACACGAAGTGTTTAAGCTAGGCTCAATCTCAAATTCTGAGCCGTATTACAATCTCCCCAAGGCTTACATTTCAGGTTTTTGTACGCCAAAATCATATACACTCACAAATTGTGTCTACTGGTAGCGCCAGATTTGCTGAAATCTGGCGTCCTTATGATCCTTCGACCATGTCCGTTTAGAAGGCCAACTGCTGAAATTCTATGAGTCATACTCTGATTAACACGAGAGCGAGATTTGCATAAATTTTGGCACATGACCAACTGTTCACCTACTGAAGTCAACTATACGTTTCTTCATTCGGATCTCAATTATTGTCCGCTTATTTGACCTTTACCGGTCCGGTTCAGATAGGATGTTGCTTAGCTTGAGTGATCCCCAGGGAACGAGGGCGATCAACGTCACGGCCTTAGGCTGAAGCCCTCAAAAAATGGCATATAAATCTGACGTCTTTATTCTAGTCCTTAAAATAAATGTAAATGCAGTTTCTTTGTGTTATTATGTCACAACTTTGGTGCTCACTGCAGCATTGTAGGATTTTCCC
>NW_007378583.1:95697-99691 GCF_000475195.1 Diaphorina citri | reverse complement strand
TGGTTCGAGTAGGTATTAGACCTCAGTTAAAGGAATAATGATACTGATAATATACCCTACCCAGTTAGATATATCAGTTAAAGGAATAATGATACTGATAATATACCCTACCCAGTTAGATATAAAAAACTCGGTGAAAGTAAAATAGAAGAAAGGCGGAGTTGAAGGAGAAAAAATTACGTATAAAGAAACAAGAGTTGGAAAAAGAAACCTTGATAGGAATAGATAATAAAGTATGTAATTAGTTCACTAGGTAAATAGATAATACATACAGGGTGGCTAAGGAAGACTATGATCATTGTCTAGCCTTTCATATCTAGTTTACCTCCTGAAGCTCATGAGGGCTCTGGTTATTTTGCCACCCAAGTATCTGATATCAAAGATAGTTTTAAGTATCTGATATCAAAGATAGAATATTAAACAAATTAGGTAGGTACATAGGTACTGATTTTCTCTAATCACGATCGAATAAACTACGGGCTAAAAAAATCCCGGAGGGACGGGCCCAGCTTGTTATTACGATTGTAATAATAAAGGAAGGACGGACTAAAAAGGGAAGGAAGAGGAAAGAGCACTTAATGTGTCACCGTTCGTCTACACACGTACAGAATTACAGACATGGGTAAAATTTATTCATTTGAATTTTATTACCTAGGGATCTTCTCGTCTACTTTATCAGGCAGTGGTGTTCAGTCAGTAACAAAATCACTAATATCGACTAGAATCGCTCCTTCATAATAATGTGTCACCGTTCGTCTACACACGTACAGAATTACAGACATGGGTAAAATTTATTCATTTGAATTTTATTACCTAGGGATCTTCTCGTCTACTTTATCAGGCAGTGGTGTTCAGTCAGTAACAAAATCACTAATATCGACTAGAATCGCTCCTTCATAATGCAACTTTTTTTTAAGAGGTTTGATAGAGGGAACTATAACTCTGGTCTTATCGTCCCGAAATCGAAGAGAGAAGGAAGACAGGATAGGAAAAAGCCAGCCGTTCCGAGAACGAACATTATACCATCAGGATAAAATCCGCCCCGGGCGGGAATCGAATCCGCGGCCTAGCGCCTACAAGACAGACGCACTACCAACTAAGCTAACCAGGCTGGCATAATGCAACTTTATTACTTAGAATACTTAGATATTTCCCTGGTTGTTGTTTCAGGTAACAGCCTAGTTAGCTTGGCAGGTAGCATGCCCCCCTTGTACGCGCTAGTACGCTGGTACGATTTCCGCCCAGGGCGAAATATATCTTAAACGGCTGGCTTTCTCTCATCTTGTCCTCGTTCTCTCTTATACATATTTCAGGACGATACGACCTTCGTTGTCACAGTTTCCTCTTAGATATACTCCTACAAGTTAAAGTTGGGGTAGGGTTTGTTCTTTTTGGACGAGAGTCAAAGGTAAAGTACATCGTATACTGTGTAAATACAAAGATGTTAAGGTCCTTTATATCTAGATATCAAGGGGGACTTGAGATTCACTTGCTTTTGGAGCACTACCAATATAACTCCCACAGCACACTTCTTATCCCCAAGTATTGGAAACACAGCAATGGATATTTTGGCATCTGCAGAAATTTTGCACCCTAGATAATATTATTTTTTTGGTCTCCTAAGAATTCTTTTGCACCCCAGACAATATTGTTTCGGTCATAAAATTCACAAAGATAATATTATTTTTTTGGTCTCCTAAGAATTCTTTTGCACCCCAGACAATATTGTTTCGGTCATAAAATTCACAACAGAATACTCGTCGAGCTCAGAATGTCCAGAATAGTTTATGTCCTTGTAGACATGTAGAGGTACAGATAGTGAAATAATTGAATAACAACGAAAGTGGGAGGGAGAGAATTCCTACGTCATGAAGGAAAATGGAGAGAAAGAAATACAGAGAGGAAAAGATGAGATATCACCATTGAAGAATTCTTAGTGACAGGCCGGTATAGGTTTAAATTATTAAAACTCGTGCATTCGTAAATAAGTTAATGTAAACAAATCATAATAAAAAGCAAAAAATAATAATAATAAAATTGAAAATTCGATTATAAGAGGAAAAAATAAAATTAACATAAAATCTCCTCTGTAATGAAATAGGGTTAGATTAAAATTGTAAACAAAAACAAGCAGACTATATCTACATATATGAAAGACAAATAAAGATAAATAAATATCCAACTGAGTCACATCCAATTGAAACTTTCAGCTTAATACATCACAAACACTTCAAAAACACATAAAATCTCCTCTGTAATGAAATAGGGTTAGATTAAAATTGTAAACAAAAACAAGCAGACTATATCTATATGAAAGACAAATAAATATCAAGTGTTTTATCACTGATAACCAATTTCCTTATCATTTTAATCAAATCAGCTTCAATTTGTCACTTGAATGCACGCGATTTAGATAAATCTTCAAAAATAAACGAGAAAACCACATGATTGACTTTGAAAGTTTATCATCACCACAGAATCAACAAGAGTGTTTTATCACTGATAACCAATTTCCTTATCATTTTAATCAAATCAGCTTCAATTTGTCACTTGAATGCACGCGATTTAGATAAATCTAGATTTACGAACGAATTTGAAAATCATATGAGAGGCACGAGTTATGACGAAGATGTGCGAAGTTTCGTTCGATCAATTTTCGCTGACTTAACGCCCCCTACTATTCCCCTCTTGCTGACTTGACTCCCCCTACAGACGGAACACCCCCTCTGTTACCATCTTCCTACGTGAATACTCCCTCTACACCGCTCCTGCAGCTGTGAGCTCTTGCTGACTTGACTCCCCCTACAGACGGAACACCCCCTCTGTTACCATCTTCCTACGTGAATACTCCCTCTACACCGCTCCTGCACCTGTGATAGCGAGTCACAACATCCGAGGGAGGAGTTCGATTGGGACTGATGACTTTGCTCGAGATTTTGTCATACAACTGAAACAAACAGAAAGGCGGATTTATTAGTTACACCCGCAGCTGTGATAAACATGCATAGCATTACCCCACATTTCTTTGATAAGATGAATCTGCAGGAAAGGGAAGGAGTATTGGTATTGGCGGGACTTTCATTCAAAGTGGGGGGAAACGAACATTTGTTAAGAACGGGCATTGCAAAAATACATACTTCCTACGGTTTAATTTTCATACTTTCTTTTTTTCAGAACTTTAGTGATCGGAGGAAAACTGATGTATCAAACGTGATGTAAACGTTTGTGTGGACTTTTTAGTGCCTTATTTAGATTTGGAGGTTGGACAAGTATTATATCAACAGTAAATATTACACGGTTTTATTGAGATTACATAGTTTCAAACCTAACTTTAGTGATCGGAGGAAAACTGATGTATCAAACGTGATGTAAACGTTTGTGTGGACTTTTTAGTGCCTTATTTAGATTTGGAGGTAGGGCAAGTATAAATATTGCACGGTTTTATTGAGATTACATAGTTTTAAACCTAAAATAGACAGAAGTAAAAACTGACAAGTCGCAAGACTCACAAGAACACAAAACACAGGTTTATAGAAAATTGTTCTTATTGGTATTGGCGGGACTTTCATTCAAAGTGGGGGGAAACGAACATTTGTTAAGAACGGGCATTGCAAAAATACATACTTCCTACGGGTTAATTTTCATACTTTTTTTTTCAACTGACTGCTTTTCTTTACAAGAATAAGGGTTCAGAAATGCCGACATTTAAAAAGGAAATGTTAGGAAGAACAAGAAGAAAACTCACCTCCAGAAGGATATGAAGCTGCTTATCTTCCAGTAAGGAGTTCATCATGGTTTTATCTTCATACAGCTGCTCCTGTAGGCATTCGATATCATCCAGTGATTCCAGGATCATTGAGATAGCTATAACAATACAAAACGGTCAAGATTAAATTTTTAAACGTAGGAACCCTATAACTACCAGCGCGGTGCATGTGCAAAGTACGAGTGGACGATGGTGGGCATCGAACCCAGGACCTTCTGCTTTTCTCTC
>NW_007378583.1:85796-95508 GCF_000475195.1 Diaphorina citri | reverse complement strand
AATGCCACAACCAATTCATTATTGGAGTTGACACTGCAGTTTTAATTAAAATATTTGATGAAGTACCACTGTGTTGAAAAGCTTGTACGATACTTACCTTGAGCCACTTATGATTGATCACTTCATGAATCGTGATCCTTTTGTTAGGGTCCACACTTAACATTTTCCTAACTAAATCTTTGGCATTGTCTGTGATGGAAATCCATAGCGGACCATCCAGCTGCAAAGAGAGAAAAATGTTTATTATCCATATCATTACTTCATTAAACAGAGAGAGGTTGTCCTAGGAAATCATAATTAGATTTACACAAGGGTAAGCATAATGTAAGTATGGAAATTGAGGGTTATGATTGTTATGAATAAAGCAAAAAGACAGTAAAGCAGCCTTAACACCAGAAACTCACAGACCGAGGTCAGTAAGCCCATCTAAGAGCTCTGGGTCTCAAGCTTTTCCCGCCATTCAAGATCAGGCCGTCAGACGGTTTGAGCGTTAGTAGTAGGTATAAGGCGTGGACACACCTACCATGTACCTAGGTCTGAAGCTTTTCTCGCCACACACCTTCCAGACCGCTGTCAGACAGTCCGAGCGTTAGTGGTTGCCATCAAACACTCTCCGACTGTATGATTGGAGTTAGATCGGAAGGGTGTTCCGCCTTGTTATTCTGTTGAAACATAGTAGCGCCTCAAGAGAATTTTACTCACGTGAAGTTTTCCTTTCGTGATGGATTGGAATAGTCGATCCCGGCTGCCCACAAAGGGCAAAGTCCCCGTTAGCAGAACATGGAGAAGTACGCCCGCTGCCCAGATATCTGAAAGAGAAGAGAGAAAGGGAGGGAGCATTAAGTATATAAAGATAAGAGAAAAGGCGGAATGGTGGCAAGTAAGAGAGGCAATTAACAGACATTTAAGTTTTTTGCCTTCTATGTCTCAAGAAAAGGCATTAGGAAATTTCTCTGAAAATTCTGCTTACGATGCTAAGTGCTTCGCTCTTGGTTCGAGTAGGTATTAGACCTCAGTTAAAGGAATAATGATACTGATAATATACCCTACCCAGTTAGATATAAAAAACTCGGTGAAAGTAAAATAGAAGAAAGGCGGAGATGAGGGAGAGAAAATTACGTAAAGAAACAAGAGTTGGAAAAAGGAACCTTGATAGGAATAGATAATAAAGTATGTAATTAGTTCACTAGGTAAATAGATAGCCCAGATATCCACGGGCTTTCCATACTTCTGGTCCTCTATCACTTCAGGTGCCATGTAATGCGGGGTACCTATCCTGTGACCTGAAATGGAATAGAATATGCCTTGTTTATCCTGCCAGAATGAGTCTGAAAAGTCCCTTTACTCCCGCAGTCTAAACAAGGTCTTATGTATTTGGTACCCTTGATATGTGGTGTATTTAATACCCTGGGTAAACAAGGAAAGAGGGAGTTAGAGAAACTCGATTAATATAATTATCACCATACACCTGCCTCCGTGGTGTAGTGGTCAAGACGCTCGCCTGGTAAACAGGAGGGCGTGGGTTCAATAACAGCCGATGCGATATATGGAATTTTATCCTCAATATAATTTAAGAATTTGACCACAATAAGAGTAGTAGCCTAATGCTGGAGTAAAGGGACTTCTCAGTCCTATGCGAGAAGTATAAATAAGCACTATTATTATTACATTATTATACTTCCGTGGCAGAATAGTTGAGGCCTTCGCCTACTAAACAGAAGGGCGTGGGCTCAATCCCAGGTGAAGTATGAGATTTTGTACTTGATATAATTACATAATTTTGAGACTTTGACCACGATAATCATGAAGGTTCTGTAGTCGAAAGGTGTTTCCAAACATAGTCGACCAGCCGTCGATCGACGAGGAAAATCTATGTTGTCGAGGCAGTGTGGACGTGTCAGTCGACCGGTCGACTATGTGTGGACACACCTTTAGAGAGGTATTACCTTTATTGCACAGGTGTATTATTTTATTAATTCTTTTTTGTAGTAAACTATCGGTATCTTGTTCTTAATACCTACCTCCGCTACAATAGAGCTGGCCATCTTGCAACTGAATAGCCACTCCAAAGCCCCCCAACTTGACAGGAGCCGAGTTTTCTTTGTTAGCCAGGAGTACACAGTGAGGTTTAATATCTCGGTGTATGATATCGTTCTCGTGACAGTAGCGGAGCGCTTCAAGCACTTGACGCATATAGTGACTGGAAATACACAAAAAGTAAAAGTATGTATATAAGATTAGTAGTTTCGTTTCGGGAATAGGCCGCAAATAGAATAATTTAAAATTTAAATTCGGTAACTTTTAGCACTTTATCCCAGGGGTGGCCACAAACCTTAACTTCGGGAGCTACAATTCCATTAAGCGTGTATGATATCGTTCTCGTGACAGTAGCGGAGCGCTTCAAGCACTTGACGCATATAGTGACTGGAAATACACAAAAAGCAAAAGTATATATATAAAATTAGTAGTTTCGTTTCGGGAATAGAATAATTTAAGGCCTAAAATTCGGTAACTTTTAGCCCTTTATCCCAGGGGTGGCCACAAACCTTAAGTTTCCATTAAGTGTGTATGATATCGTTCTCGTGACAGTAGCGGAGCGCTTCAAGCACTTGACGCATATAGTGACTGGAAATACACAAAAAGCAAAAGTATGTATATAAGATTAGTAGTTTCGTTTCGGGAATAGGCCGCAAATAGAATAATTTAAGGCCTGAAATTCGGTAACTTTTAGCCCTTTATACCTGGGGTGACCACAAACCTTAACTTCGGGAGCCACAATTGCAATAAGCCGATTCAGCACGTGCCACGCCGCAGGCGAAATTTTTGAAATTTTGGTCTACAATTTTCAGAATTCAGTCTCATGGAAATTCTGATTTTCAGAGAATTTTTTTAAACAAGAATGAATCATGATTAGAGAGCCCTCCTGCTTTATACTATCTAACCCGGTACAATCTGACTCAATTGTTTACTAATTAACACCTCTTTGTTTGTCACTTGTACACCTAATAGTATATCTGGTACTAGTCCTAGTTGACACATTTTCATACAAATTATCGTCGGCAGAGGGGCTCATTGCAGGTAGGTGCAGTTATATTATTTACAAGCTACAAAATATGCCAGCTCTAGCAAAAGCTTAGATCAAGTACCTATATACTGCGTTTTCTACATAGTACACCGTACACGTAGTCAAATAATACTATGTATGTACATAGATAAGTACATACAAAATATAACACATTTTATCTTATCAGTGATTCGAACCTGCCATATCGCTTCAAGTAGGTATTTGCGAATGACACATTTGGTTATCAATAGGTCGAGGTGTGAGTGGGTTTATTCACATCTCACCTTCAAGTAGGTATTTGCGAATGACACATTTGGTTATCAATAGGCCGAGGTGTGAGTGGGTTTATTCACATCTCATTTTGCGAATGACACATTTGGTTATCAATAGGCCGAGGTGTGAGTGGGTTTATTCACATCTCATACACTTGAAGCGATATACTTATTGCAATCAAGTCTCAACAAAATGAATCAAGTTTCAACAAAAGGAATTTAAATTACTGAAAACAACGCTGTAAAAACTCCGGCATTTAAATGAGGCCTGTCATATATTGGAAGCGTGGTAGCGCGACTTTAATAATACATGCCGTCCGAAAATCCAAACCTCTGTAAATAAAACAGACTAGACCTCGACGGCCGGTCGACTATGTTTGGACACACCTTTACACTCTAGGAGACCCAAGTTTCGCGACCCCAGGATGAGAGATCTGTATAATTTCCATAGGCTTGGATTTTCAGGCGGCATCGGCATCGCGCTGCTAAAAGTCTCGCGACTATGCTTCAAACCTGGACTGTGGCAGGATTTTTTCTTATGCCAGATATATGTACTGTGTGCTGTGTGGCTCAATTTTCCACTCTCCACTTACCTAGCTACAGCCTCGCTGTATACAAATCCCGCAGTGCAACCGTTCCAAGAGCGAACCTTATCTGGTTGAGATAAAGTTTCCCCGCGGGCGGGAATCATACCCGCGACCTTGCGCTTACAATTCAGACGCAGAGACGCACTATCAAGCTAAATAGGCTGTCACATTTCTCATTATTAGGTATTTAGGACTGACACTATATTCCTAGAGTTAACCTTTGTAGTAATAATCTACAAGTTCTTCCCACGCAGTGCAGGGAGGACGAATTTCCATTAGATACGTACTATTCCTAGAGTTAACCTTTGTAGTAATAATCTACAAGTTCTTCCCACGCAGTGCAGGGAGGACGAATTTCCATTAGATACGTACGTAGGTACGTAAAAAAAAAGTGGGATAAAAATTTACTAGCTTATGAAAATGGTTAAGTTGAAGGGTGGTCTGTGAACTATTTTTATCGCATAATATAAAATAGAACTCTATTTTACCTGTACCTATGTACGTTGAGTTTTTGTGTGGGCAGAGCGGACCTAAAGAGAGACACATGTTGTCCAAGACCTTTATAAATAAATGTGGAAATATCGTACGTAAAAAAAAAGTGGGATAAAAATTTACTAGCTTATGAAAATGGTTAAGTTGAAGGGTGGTCTGTGAACTATTTTTTATCGCATAATATAAAATAGAACTCTATTTTACCTGTACCTATGTACGTTGAGTTTTTGTGTGGGCAGAGGGGACCTAAAGAGAGACACATGTTGTCCAAGACCTTTATAAATAAATATGGAATAAACTGTAGGTGTGTTTAGCATTGAAATATGTACACGACATCATTAATCTAATTGATAACACTAATCCACCACCCACACCACGGGCGGACAACTGATTAAGAGTGACTAGGTACATCTTCCACCCCCTCTCCTATTCTAAGTTTGAAGTCAAAACATATAGTAGGTTAGATACAAAATGATTTTTACTGGTAGCGGCAAGTTGAGAAAATAAGTGGTTATATACATCATAGATAAATGAGTGGAAGGAGTAGAAAAATAGATAGCTAGGCTACTTACAGACTCAAGGTAGGTGGGTGCCTGGGTGATTGAGAAAAAAAAAATAATAATAACAAAAAAATTAATGTTGTTATTGCCAAAAGATATGAAAGTAGCCAGTTTGAATACCTACCTAATAGAGACAATTGACTAGAATTCAGACCGCCAGCTCTAGCAAAAGCTTAGATCAAGTACCTATATACTGCGTTTTCTACATAGTACACCGTACACGTAGTCAAATAATACTATGTACATATGTACATAGATAAGTACATACAAAATATAACACATTTTATCTTATCAGTGATTCGAACCTGCCATATCGCTTCAAGTAGGTATTTGCGAATGTTATCCCATCAGGATAAAATCTGCCCCGGGCGGGAATCGAACCCGCGGCCTAGTGCTTACAAGGCAGACGCACTACCAACTAAGCTAAGTAGGCTGGCGGAAGCATTTCTGATGGTATGTGAAGAGATTTAAAGAAGAAAAAAAAAACCCCTTTCTACATGATAAGTCTCGTAAATGTGAAAAAGAAATCTGGCAATCCTAGTTGGAAAAGAAAAAAGATACAATCAGTGGCATTCATACCTACTTAACACATGAGTACTGGATGATGAGTAACACATGTTAACATTCAAGATTTCTCACCCCAAACAGGTTTTACGGGTCAATTTCCTATGAGGCGATTTGAGCTTTAATACCCTGTATAATTCAGACCAAAAAAAAAGTGTCCTGGTTCCTGGTTTTTCTGTTCAAGAATATGGCAAGCCTACCCATATGTAATGTGCAAACTATTTAGGTATCAACTATCAATAAAAACTGCCAAAATTTCAACCATATTCTAGGGCAGAGGTTCCCAATCTATAGTTATGTGGAAGCATTTCTGATGGTATGTGAAGAGTTTTAAAGAAGAAAAAAAAAAACCCTTTCTACATGATAAGTCTCGTAAATGTGAAAAAGAAATCTGGCAATCCTAAAAACTGCCAAAATTTCAACCATATTCTAGGGCAGAGGTTCCCAATCTATAGTTATGTGGAAGCATTTCTGATGGTATGTGAAGAGATTTAAAGAAGAAAAAAAAACCCCCTTTCTACATGATAAGTCTCGTAAATGTGAAAAAGAAATCTGGCAATCTTAGTTGGGAAAGAAAAAAGATACAATCAGTGGCATTCATACTTAACACATGAGTACTGGATGATGAGTAACACATGTTAACATTCAAGATTTCTCACCCCAAACAGGTTTCACAGGTCAATTTCCTATGAGGCAATTTGAGGTTTAATACCCTGTATATTTTTACCATGAAAATATTTTTATTTTTTACAATTATACCTAGATGAATTATAATTAAAAATAAATAACTGAACGTTTAAAATTATCCCCGTCTTTTAGCTCGCGATTACTCCGGCATGGATGGACCATGTGTTTCGACTGTACACCGCGCTTCAGCCCCAGCGCAATCAATATCAGTACCATGCTCAAGCTCTTTGCTGACGTCACCACCGTTTTCTTCTTTGTTTCTATTGATCTTCCTTTTTTTTGCTTTTGCTGGACCCAAAACATTATCTAAAAGTCATCCATTAACTTTCTACACTTTTTTATACCGAACACTTTTCTTTTTTTAACCTCATTGAAATGGGAGCAAAAGCAAAGTTAATGCCTGGGGCATTTTCATTCTCACCCTTCTATTCTTGGTAGGTATTATCCTGAAGTAGATATCTATGCTCTATGTACCTATCAGAGGTTTTCATTTGTGGTTGAATAAAGATTCATTGCAATGCTACCTATAATATGGTAGGAAAATGGCTCTTTTCACGGGAAATTTTTCTAATCTAATATTACCTACCAAAAGATATCCCCACCTCCTTTTTTGTATAGATACAGTCGTGTATGATTTATGATGCATTGTGTGTTGCAAGATTTCTGGTTAAATTCCTTTTTTACATCTAATTATTCTAACTTTATCAGATTTTTATTAAGGGAAGAAAAAAATAGAAGAAGAGAACCCCAACTAGGAAAGTATCCCAGTGTGCTCTCCTCAGCCTTCCCTTACTAAAACGCATGTATTTTCTTTGGGTTATGATAATGTCATTTTTTGTGTTGACTTTTGCTCCACAGAAAAATGATTTAAAGCCTATTGTCATGACAGTAAGTAATTAATCTTTTCTACGAATACCTGTTACGTAGGTATTTAGAAATTTAGATATTTTCTGTAATAGGTATCCAGACATGCAGCGAAAGTTTTCTAGGTACCTTTATTCCTGGGTAAAAAACATCACAAATAAGGAAAAGTTTTCAAAATTCGCTTTTGTTCCTTGTTTCAAAAGTTTTGTTTTGTTGCTTGGAATTATTATTTTTTTGGAGGTGACAAAATCAGTAGGTAGGTAGGTAAGTAAAGAAAAGAAAATATCTGAAGAAATCAGAAGAGTTGGCGGGCCGCAAAAACTCAACTCACGGGGGGAGGGGGGGGGTGGCCTGGTGTAATGTAATTATAATATAATTTTATTTCAGCATTGCGATTGATGGTACCTAGAATTGGAAACTAACTATGAAATTTGTAAGGTAAACTGGGATAATTTTTATAAATTTAAAAAATTTCATGCATTAATTATTTTATTTAGTATATTTACTGTTACTTATTTTTTTAGGTGGGCGCATGTATTTTCTTTGGGTTATGATAATGTCATTTTTTGTGTTGACTTTTGCTCCACAGAAAAATGATTTAAAGCCTATTGTCATGACGGTAAGTAATTAATCTTTTCTACGAATACCTGTTACGTAGGTACTTAGATATTTTCTGTAATAGGTATCCAGACATGCAGCGAAAGTTTTCTAGGTACCGTTATTCCTGGGTAAAAAACATCACAAATAAGGAAAAGTTTTCAAATTTCGCTTTTGTTCCTTGCTTCAAAAGTTTTGTTTTGTTGCTTGGAATTATTAATTTTTTGGAGGTGTCAAAATCAGTAGGTAGGTAGGTAAGTAAAGAAAAGAAAATATCTGAAGAAATCAGAAATAGGGAAAATAAGTAAAGTAAAAAGTATAAAAAAGTGTAGAAAGTTAATGGATGACTTTTAGATAATGTTTTGGGTCCAGCAAAAGCAAAAAAAAGGAAGATCAATAGAAACAAAGAAGAAAACGGTGGTGACGTCAGCAAAGAGCTTGAGCATGGTACTGATATTGATTGCGCTGGGGCTGAAGCGCGGTGTACAGTCGAAACACATGGTCCATCCATGCCGGAGTAATCGCGAGCTAAAAGACGGGGATAATTTTAAACGTTCAGTTATTTATTTTTAATTATAATTCATCTAGGTATAATTGTAAAAAATAAAAATATTTTCATGGTAAATAATTTCCACAAAAAATCTCTAATTCTTCCTTTGGTAGAAGTAACTTAGTAAATTTACTTATTGGTAGATAATATTTTCTTTCTCCTTTAGTTAGACGCATTCCTTCTTCCAGAATAATTTTCATTTTCTCGAGGAAACGCGTTACATTGTCGCGTTTTCACTGCACCATTTTCAGTATATACCTATAATATCTAGATACAATTTATTATTATTTTTTTTATTGTATATTCTAAATCAGATTATAATAATTCTTACATGTTTTATTATTTAAAGTAACCAATTTTCTTTAACTTTTATGTTGTCTCCTCCTCCTCCTCCTCCTCCTCCTTCTCCTCTTTCTTATCCTCCTCCTTCTTCTCCTCCTCTTTCTTATCCTCCTCCTCCTTCTTCCTCCTCCTTTTTCCTTGTACGTCTTTTCCCTAGTTTCCTCATTGGACTCGTAGTATAAGGGTATCTACATCAATTAATGAACGGAAATGAGAATATGGTCGCCAGTTTTTCGAAATTCAATTCGAATTCTTCGTGTGTCCCAGTGGCGTAAAGTTTGTTAGACCTGATGGTGATACCTGAGGGACTTTTGCCAGCGTAGTTAGCTTGGAGCGTTTGCCTTGCAAGCGATAGGTCGCGGGCTCAATTCTCGCCCGGGGCCGATTTTATCCTGAACCGATAAGGTTCGTTTTCGGAACGGCTGGCTTTCTCCTACCCTGTGTCTTCCTTCTCTTTGCGCTTTAGAGACGATAAGACCTTAGGAGTTATAGTTCCCTCTATCAAACCTCCTAATTAAAAAGAGGGATTTTATCTGGGTTTTACGTCAATATTGATCCTCGTCCCGATAAATGTATGACATAGTAACACAAAACATTACTGTATTTCTTTTCTCAAGTCCATGAAAAATTCTGTTGAAATGCTCAGTAGTTCTCCTTATAATTGAAAAAATCCAAGCAAGGATCATGTAATGTGCCTTACATAGGTACTTAATGTGTTTTATGAATAAAATGTCCAGTGTTAAGTAAAAGAAACAAAAGTATATCCTGTGTTCTTCATTATTAAAAAGTTTAGAGTATTTATTAGGAACTTCAATTAAGTTGAGCATAAATGATTGTCTTTTTTTTACCAAAACATATATTACATTAAACGATTAATTAATTCGACCATTCGACCGGCTCTGAAGGCCGAATGGCCGGAGTGATGTAGTCAATTTTCCATGGAGAGACTAAACTACATCGGAATTTAAAAAATAGGTACATCGGAATATAAATAGAAAGTAAAAATAGGTGATTCTGATTTTGATGCAAAAAAAAGTAACCTGCACGGTATTTCTCTCGCTCGCGCTATTTTTAATTGTCTGTCTGAAAATCGGCTGATAAAACGCATGTCAAGCTTATGAGGCGGAACACAG